>NW_009260344.1:448008-450966 GCF_000687185.1 Egretta garzetta | reverse complement strand
TGCTTTTCTGGTTCTTCAACTCCAGAAACAAAGAAAAACACAAGCAAACCATATGCATCTTAACCCCAAACCACTTTAAGTGGGGAAAGAGGAGAAAGACATTTAATCACTATTCATTTTAGTGTTAAAGATTACCTTAAAACTGGGTGCTGCCACACATCCAATACCTTGAAGTACTGCAGTACTGTCTTCTGCAGCTTCAGCCCTCAAGATTTTCTCTGCCAGCCTACGTTTCCTGAGCTTTTTGGTCCAACACGCTCCTAACATACTTCGAAATAAATCACAGTTCACCAAGCACCTTTACCATAAATTTATAAACACAGTACTTCATTATTTAAAATATAGCTCCCATAAAGAAGCTATAGAAGACTATCACAGCCTTGAAATGCAGGCCAGTCTGAAAATCAAGGTCATATACACTTATTCTGAGCCAGCCTTGCAGAAATATCATGCATTACAGACAAACAAGCATTTTCCTCAGGCCACTTTTATAAAGCATAAAGAAAGAAGACAACGCACTCTCAGTTTAGTAATGATACACCTTCACACCACATACTCAAACTCATATCTAAACAAAGCCCTTAAACCAAGGACAGCATAAACTTTGAGTCCAAGCTTATCTGCATGCACAGAAATTTAGGTCAAAACCCATCTCTGTTTTTATTCAGGTTACAACATGACCACTTCGCAGCAGACAGCAAATCTCAGGTTTTGACAACCTTCCAGCACCATCCTACATTTCCTCCACAGTTTTTCATTCCTTTGGCTCACTCTCTACCCACTCACTTTTTATGCATCACTCTCCAACCATCAATCAGATATGTTGTTCAGAGAGAAATACATTAATCCTTCATTCCTCTGCTCCATTTACACATTACTCTGCTTGTGCCAAACAGCATTAATAAAGCATTGTCCCTGCATGCGATTTTTGGGGGGTCAAGAAGTTACTCTTGTTCACACCAGGATACTGACTGCTCTTTTGTGTAAGTACAGCAAAGAATGTAGGAGAAAGCTGCATAACTTGTCACTGACATTGCTTACACCGTTTGTTGCAGAAGGTGGTAGGTGGGGAAGAGGGATCACGCTACAGAAAAAGAAAAAAGATAGTCCCGTGCTTTAGGTAATTTAATTATAACCAAGAAAACTAAGCTCTACTTCTCTCTCTTCTACATAATAAAAAGTCTCAAACCATAACCTTTAGCTTATTTAAGTAGATGTCACACATTATATGTACCTTACTCTTTGAACATTTATCTGCAAGTAAGTAAAATCAAAGAATCCTGTACTGAAAACAGACCACTATAAAATTACTATACCCTTTTGACAGAATGAAAATAGATATAGATATCTAGAACTGGGTGCAGAAAATTAGCAAGTAATATTCACGTTGCTGACAGAGTTTATGCCTCCACCTATCAGCAGGTCTTTACTTCAGGGTTTGGGGTTTTTTTGTTGGTTTTTTTTTACACTGTTGAAGTTCACACTTGAGAAACTCTCATCATAATACAATAAAAATTCATGAGAGAAATAACACTGTCCTGAATAAAAAGAGATTCAAAGTAAACTCCCAAATTATGTAGACTAACAAACCCCCTGAATTGTACCATTTAGTACAGCTAACAGTATTACAAACTAAATAACAAATCAAGTCAATAAAAACCGCAGGTCCTTAGAGAGATCATGCAGTGACACACATAAGCAGTACATGCATATTGCTGGAAAAACTGTCATTCCCTCACTTCCAATCTGACTTTTTTAATTCTAAAATATTACAGATTCTCTTTCAAAGTACATACAAATAGCAGTATTGGTTCTAACGCGTTTCAAAAGGATAAAAATGCAACGTTAATTTAACACTACCCAAAGCAACAAACCCTTGCTTCTCTGTCTGTGGCAATCGGCAAACTGATCATATTTGGAAGGTGAACTTGAACACTGAACAGCAGTACCTACAGAGCAATAAATGAATCAGTTCAGCGTGAGGGCCTACATACTCTATTTGGCATACAGTACTATGCCTGAGCTCATGCTATGCTTAACCATGTAACATTTTAAATCCAAATTCTCAGGTTATAAAAGCAAAAGAAGAGTCACGACTTAGAACCTTGACTCATGGAAAAATGAACCAGAGTAAATCAATACTTAAACCAAATGAAGCACAAAAACTTTCAATCCAGGAGGCAAACTGAAAAAAGCCCAACGTCTACATGCCATTCATAAGTTTTTCTTTTCGAGGCTGGGGCAGGGAAGCATCTGATAAGATGTGGGAAACATTAGAATAACACCACGCAGATACCAATGACCTTAATGTTCTTCTGACGGTAATCTGCATTTGGACTAAGAAAAACGGGAGGGGAGGGAGCCAGCTCAGCCACCAGAAAGCCACACCAGTTACTTTAAAAATAGAGTTACAACACAGAAACAGCAAATTCCATTGTATAACAACACCAGCCTAACCAACTCTTGGAGCCAAACGCGATCCCCGAACACCCACCCCAGAGAGCACTCCCACTAGCCAGCACCACAGAAATGGGCACTGCAGCACGCGCTGAAGGTCAACCTTTTCAGGCCCCGTTTTTCTGCACGCTTCCCCTCATCACGTCAGAAGAACGGGACCGAAAACCGCCCAGCAAGACACGCTTCGCTTCACACCGGCAACTACAAACCGCGCACCCCTCTGCTCCGCACGCTTCCAGCAAAAACAGGGGGCTACTCGAGGAAGGAGAGACGGAGGGAGGGAGGGAAGGACCCACCAGGCAGAGGGACCTCGTTAGGCATTACGCGAAGCGCTGACAGCACGTTTCGTTTCCACGGGTTACGAGATCCCGCTCCTTCCCCGCCCCAGCCCAGCCCCCGGGCCCAGTTAGAGCCAAGGGGCATCGCCTCCTCTCGTCCTGCCCCTTCAGCCCAGGCGGCCCCCTTACCGACACGCACCGCGCCCCGGCACACCGTCCCTCC
>NW_009260344.1:408209-447175 GCF_000687185.1 Egretta garzetta | reverse complement strand
AGAGCGACTCGCCGGCCGCCGGTGAAGCAGAACAGGTGAAGCGAGGCGAGCGTCTCGCTTAAAATAAGGAAGCCCGGGTGAGGCGGTGGATCAAGATGGCAGAAACCCTAGACATTTTCTGGTATGTCCTTTTCCTGCCTCCCCTTCACTTGGACGCTTTAAGAAAGGTCAGAGTAACGCTATCGCTCTGCTGAGGTATATGGTTTCAGGAAGCACTTGACTTCCTGTCAGAAGTTGCAAAAGCAGTAAACCGAAATGACGGGCACGTTCTTACAGTGCTTCCTAAATGGGAGAAGAGTGGGGTCAGCAGTCAGGTCTCCCCCACACGAGATAAACCCCGGACCCATCCAAAACCCTCAAGAGCCTGACAATCTTATATTCCCTGTATTTGGCCTACTTAAGCTGAGATTCAAGAGCTCCATCACGCAATTTCCAATGCGCCATGGAACACCCTAAGACTCTCTCCCTTTTCCCCACACAAATAGCTGGGTAGTTTCATAAGTACTAAATTCATTGAAGTATGGTGGCCGGTGGGTCTGGGATTCAGAGGACAGTGAGTCACTGTCTTTTCAACTGAATTAAAGAAAGGGGTGAGCATCCACTGCAGCATAAATTACTTTTCAGTAGGTAATTCTCTACAGAATTGGTATGACTCTCTCAACTGCGGGAAACACTTTAAAATATAAAATGGTCTTATTGATGCATGGTTAGACATAAACTCCCACTGAAGGTTTTCCAACAGTTGTGATATTCTTTGTTGTCTAATTTGGGCTGAGCTAATGCTACACGATCTTGTTTTCCTGAACCTTCTAAAAACATAAATGTCTCTAAGATTTCTACCCCTCGGTCAAACTTGAATAAAATTAGCTAATAGCCTTATACAGGCATGCATGTGTACATACACACTGATTGTTTCCTTGGGAAATTAGACTAACTATACCAGTGAAGCGTGGAAAGGATGGATAGAAATTGTGTAGAAAATTGAACCATTGGAATTCTTTTATTAATTGTTCATGGAGGAGTTACTAGTTTCCTTAATGCTGCAACAGAGTTTAAATTACATTTTTTTTTAACTTCAGGAAACATGAAATGTTTCTACTGTTTACTGGTATGTGATTTTCCAAGACATGTAAAATCTTTCATTTGAGTTTTACCTCAGACAAAAGTCAAATTAAATAAGTCACAAGAATCAGTATCAAAACTTTCTTTTTAGATTGTTTTCTAATGCATTTTTGCAATCTTTTTTAAAAAGGTAGAGCTTTAATATCTCCATGGTTGTTCCTCTGTTTGCAGTCAATTTTTTTAGCTTGCTAGGGAGAAAGTCAATGAGCTACCTTTACCTTTGTTCCATGAATACCATTGAGCTCTCGCTACCTCACATAACATTAAAAATCCTAATTGAGAAAATGTCAGGTTTACCATTGCCTGTGCAGCTTTATTTTTGCTCTTTTCTATATAGTGATTAGGGTACAGATTTTATCAGCTGCTTTACTTTTTCTGCAGTTGCACATTCAGTGCAGAGTGAAAATAAAAAGGGTGTCAAAATAAGTTAAAACTTATGTATTATGGAAGGTATAAAGCTATTCTTTTCTGTCCATTAGTATACTCTCTAGGACTTAGTTTTCATAAGGAACATATACTTAGTTTGCTAGAGTTCTTTGTTTTATCTTGCTGATTTCCTCGCTACCTTTAGTTTGTAGATTCTCTAGCTCAAGGCTCGTAAGCACAAAAAAATTGCCACGTGCTAGCTGCTCTGAAGTAACTTTCCACGTCTAAGCTCCTAGCCTAGGGCCACTGTGAGGTCTTTCTCTTGCTTTTATGCCATCATTCAGTAAAGATCATGGCTTTATTTCATCTCAGCATTTCAAAGTTCTGCATTATGTCTTCAACAAGAGACTGTGCTTGAAAAATGATAATTTGAACCCATGGAATAAGGCCCATGAGCAGCTTTTCTTGTTAAATACATGTAAACAAAGGAGCAAATTCAAAAGACAAACTCCATGTCATAAACCAGATACTAGTCTAAGTTAAGTTCTAATGAATTCAGAACAATGTATTAGAATGTCTAATTTCTGTCAGTTTCTGTATTGTGTACTGTATCTTATGTTCTGATACACTTCCAGTTTTTCCCCTGGACCTGAAGAAATTTTAACCAAAATAGTTTTGAAATGTAATCTCAAAATAATAAACATATTTCTGTTAGCTGTGAGTTTTGAAAATGCTAATCTTTTAGTCTAAACTTCAGCTCCATCACCACAGACTAAAGAACAGAAGTCTTGCAAATTTTCCTCTCCTTTTGTCAACCTTTTCTGAGAAAAAATTATTTTGTGTATTATATGCCAAAGAAAGGCTACTCTTGCAGAAATCTTTATTAAAAATAGCATGATTACATGTTATGATAGCCTGCTGTGCCAGTACAATGCCAGAGACTTAAAAAATAAACAGTTCTTACCATTAAGATGGTTCCCTGTTGTATCTTTTTGAAGCCAGATCTTTCCAGCATGCAAAGATTCAATTTATGTGTACACTTCTCAATACCTGGTTTGCTTTCAATTTAAAAAAGATACTTTGAATATGCAGAGATTTTCTACTTTGCTGATTATAGAAGAAAAAAGTTACAAAGGAAAAATGTCGTTACATCATTGCAGTAGCAGTGACTGTGAACTTCTGTTTATAAACTACCTGTGATGAAAAAACATTTTCCTTACTGACCAAGACCAAATTTCTCAAATGAGCAATGTAGGACCGTTGATGTTTTCTTAGAAGAAGGTACACCAGAAACTTAGCTCTTTTAGAATTTGTAATATACCATAAATAAATAAGCAATCCTGTTTTGAAATAAATATACCACAGAAAAAGCCCCATGGATCAGAACAAGTGGGACATTTGTCTACAAAATGTAGTGCATGAGAAATGTAATGTCGAATAAGTAGCAGGTGCAAATTTACCTGGGGAAGAGAAGCATGAGGGGGCTGAATGCATGGCAATATTGCTTGCACTAAGGTATGGCAACGGGGTTATGGAGACTCCCACGCAGATAGGGTTGAGTTTGTCTGCCTTGTGTGGCAGCAGGGGTACCCTGCCATCCTTCACCCGGGGGCTGTAGAATAATTGACCGAATAATGGTACCATACTGTTCTGATCAGCTTGTTGCTGGATTTTTTTCTTGCTTCCTTATCATCTTTATCCAGCACTATCTTTCATCTTTCCTCTTTCCTTTTTCTACACTTTCTTGACTGATCAATTTCTTAGTATCAGGTTCCTAGTCTTATCCTTTTTTTTTTTTTAATTACCCTGTTAATATCCTGATGGACTCGGTACTCAAAATTAAATTCTCAATAGTTTGTCAGTAAGGCTTCATTTTGAATACTTACATTTTAAATGTATGATACTTGCCTGTATTCTGTAATGCAAAGCAACTTTAACAAGGCTTTAACAAGTGGACCTTAAAGAATTTAAGTGGTCCTGGGGATAAGAGGGAAGGTCCTCACATGGGTCTATAACTGATGATAGAGAGGAAAGAGAAAATAAAAATGTTTCACAGTGGAAGGTGTTACCAGTAGACTGTCACAGGAGTCCATCTGGGACCAATCTTGCTCAGCGTGTCCATGAATGACCCAGAAAAGTGACTGAAGAGAAATGACAAAGTAGTCTCATGTTGCCAAGTATCATGAGGTAGAAGCTAAAATGAAGCGCAAGGAGCTACATAAGAATCCTGGAGTGAGTGACATACCAGCAGATGGGAGTTCAGCGTTGAAAGCTATAACAGGGGGAAAGTATACGGGAAAAGAGTTTAACTTTACATACTGGAGTTCCTGCCGATCAAGAGGGAAATCTTGGCTGTCGCCATTTTCAAATCAGTCAGGAGATAAAACTATGTCAGGGGTTATTAGGAAAGGAATAAAGAATAAGGGAGGCAACATTGTTATACCTCACTATGAATCCATGCTGCTCCTATAGACTCTCTGTATCTTCCATTTCCAAAATGATACTGTAGCAATAGAAGAAAGGTACCAGAAAGGGAAGAAAACCGTGATCAAAGATTCAGAAAAAATTCTCTAGATTGAGAAATTAAATACCTTATGACCCCTCGGCATAGGAAAGATTCTTTTCATGAGGGTAGTAGAGTCTGTAACCTTATGAATGGCCTAGAGAAGATGACTAGGGCATGACTGTACACTTTTTCTCATAACAAGAGCTACCAGACAGAAAACTTTAAAATAGAGAAAAGCAGGTAACAACACAAATGAATAATGGAGCTCCCTGCCATGAGATGTTGTATCAGGAATAGTGTGACCAGCAGGAGCAGGGAAGTGATCGTGCCCCTGTACTCGGTGCTGGTGAGGCCACACCTTGGATACTGTGTTCAGTTTTGGGCCCCTCACTATAAGAAAGATGTTGCGTTGCTGGAACATGTCCAGAGGAGAGCAACCAAGCTGGTGAGGGGTCTGGAGCGCAAGTCATATGAGGAGCGGCTGAGGGAACAGGGGTTATTTAGCCTGGAGAAGAGGAGGCTGAGGGGAGACCTGATCGCCCTCTACAACTGCCTGACAGGAGGCTGTAGTGAGGAGGGGGTCGGCCTCTTCTCCCTGGTAACAGATGATAGGATGAGGGGGAATGGTTTGAAGTTGCGCCAGGGCAGGTTTAGGCTAGACATTAGGAAAAACTTCTTCACTGAAAGGGTTGTCAGGCTCTGGAATGGGCTGCCCAGGGAGGTGGTCAAGTCCCCATCCCTGGAGGTATTTAAAAGAAGGCTAGATGAGGTGCTTAGGGACATGGTTTAGTGGTGGGATGGCAGGGTTAGGTTAAAGGTTGGACTCGATGATCTCAAAGGTCTTTTCCAACCAAAGTGATTCTATGATTCTATGTTGTGGCGGCCAAAAAAAAATTTTTTTTTCATTTAAAAAATTGACAAATTCATGGGAGAATTGTTCATACAACAGCAACATGTTAGAAATAACTTGCTTCTAGCTTCCCAATGTCAATCTATAGTCTTTACTAAGACAACTTAAAAAGAGTATTAAGTTTTGATAGATTAGAGTACTAGAAGAGAAAAAATAACAGGACTCTGGAGAGCCCACTAAGGAGTAATGAAAATGAAAGAGAGAAAGTCAGGCTTTAAGCTTCACGTACAGTGTCTGAAGAGTGAAATAATCAAATAGTCAGATGGGTCCCATCCCTTTTCATGTGGTTTTATACTGGCATCAGGAACAGAATTTCTCTGAATGAGAAGAAATAAGCTGTCAGAATCTGCTCTTTTGACTTAGATGAGGACAGGATTAAACACTCATATTATTGAATTGATATCATACTTACAGCTGAATTGGCACAGTACCATTTAGAAACTTTTTTTTTAAAGTTTAAATAATATATATTTGCATGCTAAAGGTTTATTTACCTACAGTTCAGAAACAAAACTGTGCATCCATTTTTGAATTGGGCAGAAATGCTGTGTGTCTGACAATGAAGATTTTTATTTGGGTTTACTTACCCTTGGGTAAATGGGATGTGGCTGAAGGGATTTTGTTCAAGTAATGGTGGGCTGGTAGGGAACACTGCACTAGACCTTGTGAGCTACAGAGCTGGGTATTTGGGCTGCTAGTGAGCTGTGGCTCGTATTTCACCCTTGTCTTTAGCGCTTGCTGCAGGGTGGGATTTCCTGGGCCAAAAAGGTTGGTTAATCACAACTGAAGAGTATGTAGTTGGAACAGAGGTTGAACTACGACTGTGTTACTCATCTGTATTCCAAGATCTCTCCTCTTCCTCTGCCAAAATATTTGTTGAGATCAAAAGAAAAAATGCTAATTCTTTCCAATAAATAAGTCTTAAGACATCCTTGGGGCATAACACAGATAACCTGTTCTGAATTGTCCCCACTCTGGTGCCCTGTGCCTCGTGCCTCGGCTGCTCTCTGAGGCTCTGCAGCCCTTCACCCTCCAGAGCTGGGCTGAAGGGCTGCTCTGAAGCCCCAGCAGCAGCCTGCTGGGCAAGAGTGAGGTGTTAAGGGGCTGCCTGAAGCCATGCTGGGGCCCTCAGCCCTGCCTCATCACTGCGGGCTGGCAACCTGGACTCTCAGCAGACCCAAGTGACCTCCCTCAGACCTGCTCTGACCCTCTTGCTTGGGTGCTGTGGGTCTGCGCCGAGTGGGTAGGAGTCCTGCCCCACTGTCACCCTTGGCTCCCTGCTCACCCTGCTGCTCTCTGACAGGGTGCTAGACCCTGGCGAGAGAAATAAGCACAGCTGAACCCCATGGGCCTGAGGAGTCACCTTCTGCTGGAACAGCATATGGAGGTCCACCAGCAATAACCCTGAGCAGCCTTGACCTTCCTGGGAGACTGCCTAGGTAACGGACTCCCTATATCAGGCTCCTCCTCATCCCTCCCCTACAGCTCCACAAGGTATAAGAGGCTTGTTCTGCAGGCTGCCCTCCATATTTTCTTGCACTTCATAAATGACTCACCGGCTGTTCCACCTTCCCGCTACACTTTCCATCAAGAATTCTACAATCAAGATTTAAAATGGTCTGCCTAACTCTTTATGGCATGAGACTGCTTATGAGGTCCTGAACCAAACCTGCCTTTCCAATACAGGAATTTACACGCCCCAGCAGTTCTTTGGAAACAGTTTTTAGCACTAAAAATATTTCAAAAAAAAAAAAAAAAAATCCTACCCATGTCCTTGGCTTATCCGTGGAAGAACAAGTCCCGGCTTGAGCAGAGTACTCAGAAAGTAGAGCAGAAAGGACTGGGCATTGTTCTGAAATGAGAACCCATAGTCAGGATGACTCAGTGTGCAGAAAGGAACTATAATTATATCTGTGGGTTTTCATCCACTGATTTAGCTATTTCATGTTTATACATTTTGCCCAGAAAGCCTCTTTTCTGTAAGGCCTTGTTAAGGATATTTACAACACTCATATTCTGACATTCTTCTACTGTGCTGAAGGAGAAATGCACATTTTCCTGTTAAAAAATGTCCTTGTGTAGTCCAGGACTGGCATTTTCCCCACCTGTAATTGTGTTTGCTCTACCAGATGAGTTTCTAATGTGCTTTCAAACTGTGTGGGGACCATACCCCTACAAAACATTGGGGTTTTCTGTGTTTCTACCAAAATTTGACAAGTGGTGGAAAGGGTGTCCCTTCTACAAAGCTCATGCTGGAGCCTTTCTTCCTCTCGAGGCGCCATGGGTAACCCTGCAGCCGCGCATGTACGCCAGCAAAGGAAGATTTCGTAGCTTCAGAAGCACACAGATTGCCTTCTACAACTAGACTCAGCTGTGCATTTCAGTTCTGGTTCAACAAGCCACCTTGTCAGAAAATGATTTTGTCTGTTACAGAAGCAGAGTTTGAAGTTCAAACAATGACATTCTGCATTAGGTCTCGTGAATGCTGAAGGGAAAAAAAAAAAAGGCTATTAAATTACATTCCCCAAAGAAAAATCCAGTATTTTGCTATGTTTGTATAAAACATGCTGTTCTATATATACTACACTTCCTGCAGTGATGTACTTTGTATCTTTCATAGAAAATCGCGGGGGCTTGAGATTCTTGTTATTAGGAGAAAATTCACTGTCGTCTCGTAGTACCGAGAATCATAATGGATAAACCGGGATGAGGCAGGGAATGGAAGAAACGTCTCGAGTGTTGTATGCCCTTTATTAATCATGAGCAGAATATAAGTGCCTGAAAGTATTTTAGTACTCCAGGCAGACAATTAAAATTAGATGGGGACCTAGAGCTCATTAAGAAACATGAGATTGATTATACTGCACTGTGCCTCTGCCCCTGAAGAGCATCATTTCATTAAATCTTGCTTTTTATAAACCTTTCTCTTAGCCCCCTGTCACACAAACCAAACATACGCCAACAGAAGAAAACATGCCTTCTCCCCCTTCTTCTCACATTTCACGTTTTATAATGGAGACATCAGTTTTTATCTCAGATTAATGTCTATGTACACAGCGGACTAGTAAAATCTCCAGACTAAATGGATCCATTAAGGGTGACCCTGTAATCATTATGAGAGGCTCTAACCTATAACTATGTCCCCAGACAGTACATGTCATCACAGATCTAAAATGTTTGCTTGCAGGCTACACTCATCCCGGCAGAAAAAGTTGCACTGTATCTCACTGATAACTGCTAAGTTATATAACTTATGTATCATAATATATGTTATGTTAGTGCTTGTGCAATCAATCAACTGCACTACTTCTTCACTATTTTAATTGAAGAATTCTCACATTTAACCCTTCATTAATCTCATGATCTACCAGAAGCTACCTGTAAAATCTTGTGTTGACAGAAGTGTATTGTATTCATCCGTTTAACACAAAAGCATATGGATTCCTGCAAGTTTCAGTTGTCACTCTAGGATGTCAGTAACGTGAAAATCATTGCGATAAGATGGGTTTTTTAGGGTACAGCTTCATGTTGCGCTTGCTTAATCCAATTTAACTGTGGTCTGCTGCCAAAGTGCTGATCCTGCTCTTCCTTTCTCCTAGCTCTGGCTCCCGTCCTTGCATTAGCAATCACATGCCTGCATGGTGATTTGCATCAGTTCACTGATCCCATGGGAAATGCATCCACATCCTGCCGGATTAGTCTCCCGTGGCAGCAGTCTCTGGGCGTCACGCAGCAGGGACGCCGTGTGTGTGGGAGGGAGGCAGGGAGGGAGGCCAGCACACCCCGCTCACTGGTAGCTTGCAGTTAGCTCAGATGAGCTAGAAGGTGAAACTCCATCCAGAATGTCCTGTATGGAGTGGGATGGTGGCTCCAGCTCTTTCATACCAAAAAATCCACCTTCTCAGCTTCTGTGCTCCCGCTCACCATTTAAACCCAGAGCTGCATATCCAGGGCAGTCGGTCTTTGCAGAGCAGGTACAGAAGCAAACAGTGGAGGGACGACTTTGCTGACACCAAACCTCTTTGCTCAGAGACCCTCAGTACTTAGGAACACCAGCCTGCAGCTTTCCCAGCCCCAAAATTTAACACCCAAGAGTGAAAAGCCAGAAATCACAGGTAGCCCTAAAACTCTTGAATTTGTTATTTTGGGAGGGTTTCTATTAGGAAAATAAATTACAGGTCATAAGCTGGTTTCTAGCATTTGAACCTACCTTCATCCCCACCAATTATGTGTGGGACAGTTACAGCCTGTAATAGCTGTGCCCCCACAAAAATGCAGGTCCAAAAATGCGTGTGCCTTCCCACCCTCCCCATCATTCCCATCCCACAGTCTTCTAAAAGTAGTTACCCGGTAAGTTCCTGTAGCGCTTGCAGTGCTCTGACACACTCCAGCCATCTTCCACCTCCTCCTGCAAACCTCCTTCCATTCACAAAAATCTGCTGCAACCTCCCACTTGCACCAGACCTTTGGCTAGATCCCAAAGCCTCGCGCTCCTTTGGCACCTACAGCTGCCAGCTTGGTTTTCCTCCCATCTTTTTCATGAGAGCAGGCTTCCTGGGGATTTTGGACTGAGCATATCTCTTCTTCCAGCTGAGATGGTGGGTACCTGACACTTTTTACTTGCAAGGAAGAGCAGATTTTGCTGCTCCACATCAGCGCCGGTGTTCTGCCCTGCTCAGAAGTAAATTTACAGGGGAGTTATGGGCTGTAGGCTCTTATTAACACTGCAACAGAGTAACAAAGCTGCACAGGCTTACATCCCACCATCTCCTGATAGCAGAGGGATTTGCCTCAGCACCATAGCTGCTTGTAGGAATTATCAGAGGGAACTGCAGGAGGCCACAAATCTACATTTATGTTCAGATGAGGCTTAAGTGAGAAATACACAGATAAGCCCCCAAATCTTCTGCGAAGAATTATCTGTACTGAGTCTGTATCTTATGAATACCACAAGAAACACAGAGATGACCCTGCTAGATGCTTTGTACACACACTTGAGCTAAATGCAAATTTCTGCTACACTCAGCATGCGGAACTCACCTAGACAGCCTGTTCTTCCTGGATCAGGTTCTAGTTTCTTATCTCAATACTGCCACTGTTTTACACATCTGCCCTCAGTTCTGCTCATTCTGCTTCTTGCACCTAGCATATATGCTGCTCCCAACTGCACCTCCCTCCCAAACTCCCTTGGTGCAAATCATGACCTTCCCTGCTCTGCTCTTGAGAAGCTCTCCAGTGCCGATGCACCACCCACCTGGATCAGATATGGAAAGGTGCTGTGGTTATGTGCACTGAGGGGCTCAGGCAAAGCATACAGATATCAGTGGAAAGGTCTCATCAACTTCACCGGACTTTTGATTTCTGCTGTTTCTTGGTAGTATATACGCTCCTCAGCCCCTGGCACATCTTCCTTTCTCACTTGTATAGAGGCTGGTGCTATAGCTGCTGACTTATTTCCATCAGCTGTTTTCTCAAAGAATGTAATACGGTTCTATACTTGCATTTATTTGTATTTATGAAAGTAAAATAAAAGTTCCTTATTACAGCTTAAGGTTTTACCATGTGTTTTTATATCATTCTTCCAGCAGAAACACAAGGCCATGTCGTTATGTTCTGGCTGTTAAACAAAGAAAGAAGCACTTTCAAAATATGCATGTCTGTGATTTTTATATACATGAAGTGTTTGTATTTGATGAGTTGGGTGTTTAACCAACTTCTGTAGAGATTATTTTTAAAGCATTTCAGTTTGCCTTTAAAATTAAATTCCCGGCTTCCAAGAAGCCCATGTGAGGATGAGGGTGCAGCATCATTAGGGGTTGTAACTGCTCAAAGACTGCCCCTTCCAGCAGCCACCTCCTTCTTCAGCACTGGCATCATTTCGTATTCACTTAAGCTGAGCTGAAAACCACACCTCTCCCTACAGCGATCCTGAGCTGAAGTTCCCTCTGCTTTCGGTAGGGCAGACACAGTGGAGGACAGAGCAGGGAGGAGCAGCTCTGGGGAGAGGGATCAGGGTGCAGCAGTCCTTGCATGCAGGTCCTTGGCCCCAACCTGAAGATCTGGTTAGAAGTGCCTCAGGAGTTGCCATCCAGTGACTCTCCTAACTCCTCCTATCCCAAAGCTTTGGCATCCAGCGTCCCAAACTCTCCCACGTCAGCCCTTCCCAAACTATTTCAGTTTGCTATGCCAGGCTAATCCAACTCTCTCCTCCTGGCAGTCCTGCCTCTCAAATCTTTTCCATCCAATTCACAGCTCACTGCAAATCCCTTCTGCTGTGAAGACCTTCTCAAGATCAGCTGCCTGAGGGGCCATCCAGACCCTGCTCACACTCCTCTGAGCCCTTGCAGCAGCAGCATCCACAGCCCCATGGGCTATGGAGGTTCCTTGCTGCCCTCCCAAGGACTGTAACAGCCCTATACCCAAAGCTCTTTTTTAAGCATGTCTGAGTTTGACCCTAAAGTTTGCAGGATAGCTCAAAAACCTGCTTCTGTGTGTGCTTGAGAAGAGGTCAGTGTGAAAAGAGCAGTGTTTAGGAGAGGTCTAAAACTGAACGTCATTCAGGAATGAGATGCTCTTCCAGCAGACTCCTTTGATGGACTGTATCTAGCCGGCATGGCCTCACCCAAGTGCCATCTCAGAGAGCTGGAGCCCCTACCAAATGTGGTGATGGTGGCTTTCTTCTTAAAGACAGGGGCTGGCCGAGTGGTTGTACAACAGATTGACAGTTTGGGAAGTCACTCAGGAGGCAGTGCATCCTTAACCTGTCAGGACCAAACGTAGATTCGGCCCAAATTCTGTATCTACCTAAAAATAATCTTTTGCTGGAGTGTCTGTACATCCCTGTATTTAATATAGTGCTGTTTTCTCCGGGGATGAGTCTGCTGCACCCACAGGAGCCAATTTTGCTTTGCCTGACTGACATTTTGCTCAGTTACAAAAACGCCCCCCAAACCTGCTTGTGGCTTTGCTTCTTAGGGCAGGGTTTCATACTGGGGCTTTAAATCCTGCAATTAAATTGGATTAAGCTCAACATGAAGCCGTAGCCAGTGATTTTATTACCTTTCAGAGGAAGCACGTCGGGTGCCACACCACCGTTGTCTTTATTCTTGTTCTTTACTATTCTTCAATCTTAAAGTCTCCTTTTATAGTACCACATAGGATTTTGGCAGTTCTAACAAGTTTTTTACAAATTTTAAGGCGAGGTGACTCCCACCAGCGCTGCCAGGGACCATCTCTTGCTTAAATCCATACAGATATTCTTATTTTCCTAAGCATACGGCAGCCCTACCGTCTTCAAAAGCGATACCAATCTATGCAGGAGGTATTTTCACGGGGTAACCTGAAGCTTGTGATAAATGTGAGTGAAAAATGATTCAGGCACGGATGCAGGAGGGGGCTGCACTTAAGAAAGCTTTGCCTGAGCAAGGTGCCTGGAGTTAGCAAAAAAAAAAAAAAAAAAAAAAAAAATTTAAATAAAGGTAGGAGAGTGTCGTATATTTTATCCCTAGTAATATTACCTGGACTCTGTAGTCACAGAGCAGCGCTTCGTTGCAAAAAGCCCTATCTGGGCAAAACAAATAAATCCCTCCCGTTCTGCAAGCTGCCTCAAGGCAGGTTGGAGATGGCTCAGGGCTTCTCTGATTCCTCCTGGTTCTGGAAATAGGTGGCACGGAGCTGCACCTTGGGTCTGCCTCCCACAACCAGGGTGGTGGCAAGTTAGGAGTGGGAGCAAGTTCATCCGCTGGGCACAGAGGTGCTGGGGCAGCCGTCTGCTCTGAAGCTGATGTGGTGGAGAGGTGATGACTCACGCATGCCATGAATGTGTGAAATAAAGAGCCCAAACCAAAAAAACCAATGAAAAAAACCCCAAATTCCAGCCTGGGTTTCCATATCTCAATCAGGAATGTGATGGTAACTGACTGCACCCTGGTCCCAAATAGGGGAAGGAGATGGTCTGCAACTTCTTGCCCTGCTGTGGCAGAGAATCACATGCCCATTAGCCTCATATTCCTGCTCCCTGCAGAGCAGCAGTAGCCCAGGATGCAAAGGTAGAGGACCTAGAGATCCTCCCGTCCTCCCCCCCCGCCACCATTTCCATGCTCATTTTCTCAAGTGCAGGTCCCCCTCCCCATGCCCCCCACAGGTTCAGCACTCAGCCAGGCCTTGACAGCATGGAACACAGATGGCTCTAACTTTAGTATTCTCATGCAGCAGTGTTGCCCCTGCCATGTTTGGGATCAGATTTCAGTAAAAAAAATGCATTCAATATCATTAATTCAGTTAGGTGGTTACAGAACCGATCTCAGGCACTCTGCTGAAGTAAAGTACCAGCCTGCAGGAGCTGCACCAATTGAATTAACCTTTACTTGAAACATTTTTTGTAATATAAGACCTTTAAGAAATAGGACTCTCATCTAAGTAGAAGACATTTCCTATTTTTACTACCAAGGAAGCACGGCATGGCTCCAGGAGCACTGATTCATTTCTTTCTTTTGTTTTGTTTTGTTTTTTTTTTAAGTTTACCAGGCCTGAATAAAGTATTTTCGCAGCTGTAAGAACTCACTGTTCAATTTGGAGTAAAAAAGCCCTATATGGACTCTGATGGAAAGAAGCTTTGACAGGGATATACATTGCAGTCAGCTGAATCTCACAGGAGGAGGACAAACACAATTTCACATAAGCAGGCAGCTGAGATTTCATCTTAATCTCATGGGGGTTTTATTTGCCACTACCAGCAGAAGCAGGTCAAACAAGGGGTTGCAACAGCAGCTACAGAGCGAGTGCTATGAAAGTGCCTTGCTCTATTTCATGTCTAGCTCTTGCATAATTTTTATCCATCTTTCATTTAGCTACGCAGCTTCCAATGCTATGCATTGGTGAGGCCACACCTCAAATACTGTGTTCAGTTTTGGGCCCATCACTACAAGAAGGACGTTGCATTGCTGGAACATGTCTGGGAAGAGCAACAAAGCTGGTGAGGGGTCTAGAGCACAAGTCTGATGAGGGATGGCTGAGGGAACTGGGGTTGTTTAGTCTGGAGAAGAGGAGGCTGAGGGGAGACCTTATTGCCCTCTACAGCTACCTGACAGGAGGGTGTAGTGAGGTGGGGGTTGGTCCCTCTCCCTGGTAATGGGCGATAGGACAAGAGGAAATGGCCTCAAGTTGCGCCAGGGGAGGTTTAGATTGGGCATTAGGGAAAATTTTTTCACCAAAAGGTTTGTCAAACATTGGAACAGGCTGCCTGGGGAAGTAGTCAAGTCCCCACCCCCAGAGGTATTTAAAAGATGGGTAGAAGAGGTGCTTAGGGACATGGGTTTAGTGGTGGGATGGCAGGGTTAGGTTAATGGTTGGACTTGATGATCTTAAAGGTCTTTTCCAACCTAAATGATTCTATGATTCTATGCAGTCAGTGACAGTTGTAACATGGCTTGATTGTCACATCAGTGTTTGGTATGTTAGTACGAAGGAAATAATGACATGTAGTTTCTACAAGCTGTCCCATTGCCGAAAGTCTTTGCATTCTGCATCTCATTGAAAATAACCCTTTACAAAAGCACGAGTGGCTCAGCGACATCCAGCCCAGCTGCTACCCAAGGAAGCAGTTATGAAGGCTACCCAGTGAAGAACGGTGCCTGCTGTGGCACGGGCTTCACCCATGAGGGTGCACTGCCTACGCCCCACCTTTTGTCCAGGCTCACTCAGGCCCTGCTGCAAGAGACCTTCTCCCAGCAATTCCCTGAGCTCTCTACGCTTATGAAACAAATACCCCAGCCAAAAAGGTGACAAACTGATTCCCACACCCTGCCTTTTTTTCCCTGACTGCTCCCCTTCACCTTCCCATGGAGTCATCACACCAGGATGCTGCTGAGAGCTTCCAAGTGATGGAGTAAGTGCCAGCAGCTGGTGGCCGCTGATCATCACATAAGCCTCTTAAAATGTACTTGCGATTTGAAGCGATTCAGGTAAGCACATAGCTACTCTCTGCAAAACAGGTCCTGTTTTGCTTATCTTCCTCTCCTCCATCTCCCCCCATATGCAGTCAGATCAGTTGTTAAACTCCCCGGGACACAGACTGTGACTTGTTATCCACCTAGGGATATTAGGTATTGATGCAGAGCTTTGGCTCAGGTTAGGAATGAGCATGGGAAAGTAATAAAAATTCAACAGCAATAATGGAGAGTCTGTTGAATTGCGGGCTCTCATGTTACCTTTGTACTGTGCTAAACTCCACAAAATCCTTCCTAGGATGTCTGTAGGAGGAACAGCAGTGACTGAATTAGGCTGGAAATGGGGCATCCTTGATTGTCCTGAACCACCTCCTGGTGGAGTAGGATGATTTCAGGAGTTGCTACTTCTGCTTTGGTATTTTTGTCTCTCTTGCTCTCTAAGGCATGATCCAGTTATTTTATTATCAATATTCTAACCGCTGCAAGATGGTCAGTGATACTATGTTAAAGCATTGCATCAAGGTATGACTGAAAAATGTATAAGCAGTTTGTAGAGTAACAGCATATATAGGTGGCTTGCAATTGCTTCCAAGAATTTAATTCCAGGAATTAAAAAAAAAACAACAAAACAAACAACTTTGTACAGATGTTTGCCTAAAACTATAGAGAAGTGTTTGAAAAGATTGTGCTGCTTGTAGACCAGTTTTCGGGAACATCAGATGGCAGGGACCGGATGCATGAAGTTCACAGAATCTGACTTTGAACAGTTTTAAGTGCCCTGGTCAAGCCTCATTAGGTTGAGCTAACGAGCAATAGGAAAAACATAGAAGCTGTACAGTATATTTATAATATTAGTAAGTACATGGACATACACACTCCTGTATCTACTTGGCCAAACATGAGTGCAGAGTTGATCGCTAGAGCAGGCTTTCATAATTAATCACTCCCACATTTTTTTAAGGGTTTTTGTTTGTTTCTTTTAAATAAGAACTGAAGTTAGAATGATAAACTGTTAGTTTGATTGATTTCAGGGTATCTTCTCTGTAACAGAAAAAGATATGCAAAAGACCCTCTCAGCAGTCTGGTAGTCTAGACAGCAGCAGCCAAAACTGAAGACTGTCAGATTTAGAGATTAACTTTACCTCTTTAATCCTCAAAACTAAGGGACTGAGAACTCTTGATTCCAGCCTGAAGACAAATTCCCTGCACGCAGCTTCTAGATGTAGTCACAGCAATGCTGACAAGAGCTGCCTGGGTGTCTATACAAGGTTCCCTGATTTTTTTCACATCAAATTTTGGATGAGAAGGCACATGGATATTTTAACTTGAATTACTTCAATCCCTGTTGAAAATGAGAAAAATCTCATCACGTACAACTGCCCCCATACTACCTTACAGGGCTGAAGAGATGGGGGAAGTGCGTTTTCTCCTCATCAGAAAGCTTTTTCATCTGATTTTACAGCATAAGTGGCTTTCTACCCACAAACCACTTGCATCCATGTGGCAGACAAGTTAGTGGATTTGCTAAAGTGCTAACTTCCAACAGCTTAGGATATAAAAAATAGACACGTGACCTGCATGTCAAAGTGAAAAAAAGAAATTTTAAAAAGCGCTAAATAAATATTTCACCCAATATGGGCAACATAGTGGACAGAAGGTGCTATCTCTTAGGGATACAGTTAAGAGACAATTTGTTTTGCTTCACTTGCATGGCAAAGGAAAGGCTGGCTAGTCTACCACAAGTAAAGCTGGTGCAAAACCCCCTTAGCTCCTCAGAGGATGACAGGGAGCCAGCTCCTCCTAGGGCTGTCCCAGGAAACCCTCAGCCCCAAGGGCTGGGGGGGCACCCAGCATCTTGAATCCATGGGAAAGGGTCTCCCTGCATGTCTTTAAAGACCAATAGGGGTTCCTGCCTACGTGGTACAGGACTAACCGGGATGCAGGGGAAGAGCACCTTCAGACTCCATTTCTGTTTTCCTGGGTGAGGGACTCTATTCTCTGCACAGATGCCTACCTGGAGGCCTAAGTGCCAGCAACGGGAGTGGGAACCAGGGGTCACTGCATCCGCAGTACGAGCAACACACACATGGATTGAATACGCACGCCTGTGTGATCACTTGCGCATCAAGCTGGACTTGCTGTAAAATAGGGTGAATAGTGGAAGCCAGGTATCAAAGCAGCTCTAAGTCTGGCCAGGCTACTGGAGGGGCCAGGGAGTCCAAGCCAGGTGCTGGAGAAAAAGTGTAGGATGTGGATCTAAACCCAGGAATTTCCAAAACAGTATGCAGACCACTGGCACTCCGTAACACGGTCCACAGGGCTACAGAGTCCTGCTAAGCGACAAAATTTAGTCTTCCCTTGCTATAAATTTGATGGGTGTCACAGGTATATTGAGATAGAGAAGACTGGCACTGGTCCATTAGCTTCAAGTGGTGGAACACACATGAAGAAGCAGCAGAGAGGTGGTATCAAGTTTTGTTAACATGCAACTGTTAAGTCACACTCTTACATCACTTCCATTATTTTGTTACAACAAAAGTTTTATTGCTGTTGCTGATTCCAAATGTCATTTGCCTTTGTCAGTTTACCTGAGTGGACATCTCATTAACACATTTACTTGAAAACATACCAGGAGTTAAATGGGTAACTAACAGGCACGTAAAGCACTATATTACAGTGCACGTCCACATTACTGCCATGTGGAGCGCAGACAGCATTTTAATCTAAGCAATGCCAGAGCTTTGCTCCCATTATCCATAAGGAAGCACAAAAGAATTCAAGGCACGTGTGAACTGCTGCTTTCAAGTAACAGTGAGGCTAGAGGGGTCCATGCAGACAGCTTGGCTTTGATTACTATTTCTTGGCAATACTCGTTTCTTTCATGATATAAAATTGAAATGCAGTATAAAAATACATCTTTTCACAGGGTCTAATAGTGCTGAGTGCAATTTCAATATTTTAATGCTAGAGTATTTACGCTTGAGGTACATTAAGAGTGCAAATTCTGCTGGAGTTTCTTCAGGATACCACGTTCAGTACAAGAGAGGCTAATCTTTTCCTCTTGCTTACCAAGAGGGGCTGCATTTTAAGTTAAACCAGTTTTTCTTAACTTCTCCCATTGGACATATTATCCAGAGGTGTTACTGGTGCCCTGATTCCTCTTACTGCAGGGATAGTTAATGGGATACCATAGTTTACAAACATTCCTTGAATACACCTTTTACATCTGAGAGTCAGCTTCAGCTTGCTTTTCATAGCCGTCTTGATCCTTTTTGACTTGTTTCTTTTCTTCCTCATCGAGTTGTGCTTCAATCTCATTCGGATCAACATAGGTGTAAAAGTAAGCCATGATAGCAAAAATGATGCAAACTGCCAACAGCAAGGCAGCAAACAACACATACTCTGCCCACTGTAAAAAAAAAAAAAAAAAAGTATTATTTATCCATCAATATTTGTTCCTCAAAAGAATGACACCCTTTAACTTCATTCCTTGCAAACAGTAAATTTGGAATGTGAAACTGAGCACATATAACAAGTACCATATGACTTAAAGGACTAAGTATTAGATGTATATAATACATATTAAAGTAACTCAGAATTGAGGCCCTCTCAGCAGTTCTGTCTTCAGTGAAGAGACAGAAATTCTATGAGTGCTGGCAAGTTCTACAATATCCTCTTCCTGGAGGCACAGGAACGGAGCCATAGCCTGAAAAGGAAACTCATCTACTCCTTTTGGTCAGGTAATCTCATTTTTAACCAGGTTGGCAGTGATCCTACTTCCACATAGGCCAGCAGTAAAGTTTCTGCTGATGACAGACCTGGGCAGAGAGCAAGACCAGGATCTTTGGTTTCAAAGTGCTATCTCCACCTGTAAAGCCTCAACAGCTCTGTTTCATGCTCTTTCTGGTTAATGTAGCTGAAACAAGGACTGCCAGACTCATTTCAAAGACAGGCTCTCCCCTCTCTCTGATACCCCTTTTGATTCATTAGGGAGCGCCACAAGTAGTCTGAGAAAGATTTGTCCAAGTGCTCTTCACCAGGAAAACGACAGCTTTCATGCCCCAAGGAGCAAGGTCTGAAACCAATGGAGCCAGAAGAAGGGATGTGGCAAAGCTGAGGTATGCAGGTGAAGGTTTGTTAGCAGCGAACAGAATTTTGGTAGCTTTTAATGCCATTAGTCTAGAATTTCAGCCCAGAAATTCACAGCATTTCCACACCATGAGAAGCAATTTCTTGTAGAGATGCTAGAAACTTCTGCTTGCAAGAGAAGGAACCTGACAGAGCAAGAGTTAGAAGTAGCAAACAAGACATGAGGTAGAAACCTTTGTTGAAGTAGCATTTGTTGGAATTGTTTAAAGTTTAATTTGTGTATATACACAGGTACACACATTGGGGGAGTGCTGGGGAAAAAGACCAACAGAAACTTTAGAAGTGGCTCCAGAAGACAAGTTACTACCCTGTTGTCACAGCCCTCAACACTAGTTTTAATCCAGATAGCTTATAAAGATTCATAACTCCATTACTTATATATTCTAATGAGATTCAGTCAAGCACTAGTTCTACAACTGACTGGTACGCTCTTGTAGCTAACACTAACCTCCTGCGTTCCAGTTATAAATGCAAATCCACCATAACGTTGATGTTCCAAAGTTGTGGTTGAGGATCATCAGCCGTTAACTCCCCCCTGTGTTAGAGCTGCTTTCTCACCGTGTACAGTAAGCGCACATCAATTGCTTGTGTGCTTACCTGCTCACTGAGTTTGGATGCTCCGGCCACGATGAGGACGATTATGTTACCGACAGCCACTGTTAGCAGCCATCCTGCCTGCAGCACTGCCTTCATATTAGACGGGGCCTATAGAAGTAAAAGGCACTTAAAGTTTTAGTCAAACACTGCTATCACTTGTTTTCTGATGTTTACTGCATTCTTTACATTTTAACAAATGCTGGTTCGCGGGGTGGGGTGGGAAGAAGGATTTCTTGGCTAGTTTTGGTTTCTTTTAATTAAAAATTGCTAAAGAACTAAACAGGCCCGGGGGAGGCTTTGAGGAGCAAGAGATTACTAGTACTGACTATAATACCTTTTACTTTGTACACACTGAGGAACTAACAGGCACATTTTACATCTGACTCAGGTGCACATGGTGCACATTAAATGAAGAAATTGAGTGCATCGTGGTCTAGCAAACCACATCTTACAATGTTCCCATCGATGCAGTTTATAGACTCAGAATCAAGGGAAGGAATACACACAGCTAATAACACAAACCAGAATTGGAAGACAAAGGAATTAAGAGTGCATAATTGAACTGCTGCTAAAGACCGTATGGAGGAAATTGGTGTGGAGATAAGGTGTCAGTACTTGTTCATTTTATATTTGAGGGCTGTCCAGTTTGCTTTTATAGCAGCAGCGCAGTTCCACTTATTTTCGATGGAAAGTCACATCTCAGAAGGAGATTTGAGGGCTGGTGGTCAAGTCTTCAAATGGTGTAATTCAGCATAGCTTCATGGAAAACACTGAATGCTAGTGAAACAAGGCCAGCTTGTGCCAGCCTATAGTCCTACTAGGGAGCTCGAGGACTTCATTGTTCAAACAAAGAAGCAATATGGGACCACCACTTAAAAACAATAAATCATAGAATCGTTTAGGTTGGAAAAGACCTTTAAGATCACCGTGTCCAACCGTTAACCTAACCCTGCCATCCCACCACTAAACCCATGTCCCTAAGCACCTTGTCTATCCATCTTTTAAATACCTCCAGGGATGGGGACTCGACCACTTGCCTGGGCAGCCTGTTCCAATGCTTAAATCACAAAAGGTCTTCATTTGTACCGGGATTCTTAACACTACTAGAGCTCTGAAGAGCAAAACCTACCTGGGAGTATGAAAACTCCAGCCCAGTGACAGAGAACACTACTTCTGCACACGTAAGAATAAAATACTGAGGGATCTGCCAAGCCATATGGACTGTGTTGGGTGGGATATCTTCAGAATATGTTATGTTGAGAGTCTTTTCAGTACACTGGAAATTAAAATAGCACATTAGGAACAGCGCTAAAGAGTCTGTACACGAAAGGCACTCTAAGCAGTTCTATATCATCTCTATAATCATGTATACACAAAAGTTCTGGGTAGGTAAGAAATATTGTATATGAAGCACTGCATACCTAGTTATAAAGTGGTAGTTATTTTACAGCAGACTTCATGCAAATCCTTTGTGTCTAATATGGCTAAAGATTTAAAGCCATTAATGATGAACATGAATTCTTGCATTATATCATTACCATACCAATCATAATTTGTATAGTTAATGATGGGTTTATGTTCTGTTTAACATATAATAATTCGATTATATGTACAATTGAGGGCAAGAGGGATAATTCTACAGGTGTCTTTTTAAGTAAAGAAAACATTGACGTGAAAAGTAATCCTGTCTTGTCCATCCAACAGCACTGGCAACTCACCTTGTTAATTACAATTGTATAGGCACTGCCAAATCCAAATGCTTCTGAAGCAACTGAACAATTCCCTGAATTTCCAGCAATTTTAATCTCATCTTTTCTGAAAAAGAAATAAAACACAGTTCAGACTATAGGTACAGACAGCTGTGTGTATTATATAAAATAAGAGTTCTATGTCCTTTCCCTAAGGACAACTACATCTTTAAGTGGTTAAATTTAGGTAAAGGAAAATGCTTACCTTCCTCCTGGAAAGAGGCTGTAATTACTGGCAGAGAGAGGTTCCACGGTTCCAAAAGCAGTGTCACCCATAGTGACTTGGACAGCATGGGGAAAATTGTTTATGAACCTGTAAAATGAAATAGTGATTAAATACTTAACAAAATATGCATAAGTCAAAGAATACGGGTTTTACTTTTAGTTATATACTGGCAGCACAACAAGTATCAAGTCTTCCCCTTTCATTTTTATCAGTCAACATTTCTGAAAGAACTCTGAATCTCTTAAAACGTGGCTAATGCAAAAAGCAAACTAGACCCATGTCAGCCTGGTGCCTGCTTAGGAGAATGTCAAAAGCAAGCCTCTACTACAGCCAGTAACAAGCACATCTGCAAATGGAAGGTGCAGAAGAAAACCAGAAAAGCGGTGGGATACTTCTCACCCAAGATCAAAAAGGAGGTAGACATGCAAGCTGTGTTGGTTGCCTACAAAAAAGTCTAAACAATGAAGTGAAACATGCGCTTTCAATTTTAGCTAAATTACACCCAAAGTAGATATGCAAGATTGCTTAGGTGAATCATGCCCCAGAAGTTCCTACACCCCTTAAACATTGAGTGAAGTGTCCAGCGAGAGATTTCCTACAGTATAGAAAGCTATGTTAAGCAAGAAGAGTCCACTCAAGGGGCAGACTGAAGTCACACTACTGCCAGAATTTAGTAGCAAAACAAACCCTACCTGATGAGATTATTTCCTTCTTCTGGTTTGGACGTGACATTGTCAGACAGCTGGTGGAAAAGAACATTGTCAAGATACTTTGTTGGCATCAGTGAACAGCTTAAATATGCACTATTACATGGCAGTGAGAATTAACAGAGGCTCCAGACCTTTCCTTTTAGGATGCTATTAAGATACATGTCTACTAGAAAACGCTGTATGACCACACATTTAAGTCTTGGTGAAAGGGTAATTGTCAATTTAAATAATAAGTTGGTCATTTTTCACTTTTGTTTTTTAAGCAGCATCCTGCCCTGCTCTCCACAGCTCACCAGTCTTACTGATACAGGAGAGAGGGGGAGAGACAGAAAACAAGACAAAGGAAAAGCTACCCAGAGCTTGTCCTCTCCGCTTCACACACTGCACGTAGATACTGCCAAGACATTAATGTATATCTTGAGAATTAAGCAGACTTACCCAGTGAGCAGCAATGCCTGTCGGATTATTTTTAACTGCAAGAGTATGACGGTTTCCCCCTGACCACTGGAAAGGTGTAGTTGTATTTTGATTTCCAAAGGCTATGTTTAATAATTTCAACTGGGAAGTCTCAAATGTCATGTACGCCGTCTACAAAGACAAATGAATTGCTATGAATTTTCACACAACTGCATATTTATCTACACCTTTGAGGGAGAGTTATGGACTCAGGGGGTCAGTTTACAGGGTTGTCACTTATGAATTTTCACACAACTGCATATTTATCTACACATTTGAGGGAGAGTTATGGACTCAGGGGGTCAGGAGTTTACAGGGTTGTCACTCCTGAAGTGCCAGAGATGGCGAGTATCTCCCAACTTTTGTTTTTGTTAGGTTTTCTACAACAAGCACTAACTTCATTTGATCATTATTTTTTATTAATTCGTTTCGTTACACAATCTTCAGACTAACATGGGCTTCCCACAAGCATCAAGGAATAGCTGTCATATTTCTTGCTCCAGATAGATCAGGTTTACCACCACCAGGTAAAAATCTGTTTAGCTACAGAGACAGCACTAGCATAAGATACAGCATTTTCCAAATGGCAACACCTCTTAAGAGACGCAAACACGAGCTGCATCTTTATGGTTTCAGTGTAACAGAAGTGACTATTACCGGGACATATTTTGAATATTCTACATACATTTAATCAGCATAAAATACTTAAAACATTAATAACCACGTTAATTTAGTACTATGTAACTAGTGCTACATGTAGTGTAGTGTACTACTACTACTGTAGTAAATGTAAAGTAATATAATGTACTACTACTACTACAACAACAGTACTAATGTAGACCTTGTTTTATAGGATTATAAAAAGCATTTTATAATCCAAAACATCTGGATTATAAGATGTCTATAGTAGGGAGTGGAGCATTTTACACCCTTCATCTTCAGGCGTGCATCATGGCTATATCAGTTCCACACCAGCATAGAGTTTGTGTGCCCATATCTTCTCTTGACAGGTCAATTTTCATGCAAGGCAAATACGGAGGAGAATGGAATAGGGTTTCTCCTCTGACATGGAAACAGGCCTGCAGGCTATCAGAGAACACACTTCCTAACTTCCATTATTAAATATGTCCATCAGCCCCACCACATTTTTCTGTCAATAGGGCTATCAAGGTTGATAAAAGGTTCTTCGACAGCAAAATCTGAAGTTTAGTATGTGATGTAGCCACAGAAGCAGCTCCCTGTGCAAGTAAGTGATCACTCACAGCAAGAGCAGTGGCTTACTAGAGCTGAATGAACTTTTCTTTAAGGAAGGGGTGTTCTTGTCATTAAGAAATGGCACCTTTTTGGCAAGAGAGAAATTTTCAATTAGTTCAAAATCACTATTAAGATTCTTAAACTTACTTGCAAAAAAGCTCTTGCCAAAACAAACTAGTACTACTTAGACTCTTGAAATAGCTATCACTTCTTCATTCACTGTGTTTTCCGTAACAATTAATTCCGCAATTAAAAAAAAAAAATCTTTAAAATTACTAGATAAGAAAGCTAGAAAAAAATCAATTTTGAACCGTTAAGAACCACTTTGATTTACTCCATTAGATTTTTTTAACTTGCCATTCCCCTTCTCCCCTTACTTACCCCCTCCATAGACTTTACACTGACATTCTGAAGTCCAGGTTCAAACTGAACTGTTGCACTACCAGTACCTAGATTTATTATTTTGATTTGGGACTGATCAGCCGTAGGGAAAACTGGAAGAGTTTTCTGTAGGACAGAAAAAAGTAAAATCAGTGCCCTATCCTAAGTCACATGGAAATAGTACTGTAATTTACTGTGATCTTAATTATCTCATGATGAAGATTAGCGTTTGCCTGATGATCCATGATTGTCAGAGGGATGCAACTTTTATAAATGGGCTTTGCTACTACTCTCACGAGCTGTCTGACTGCTGCCTCGGGAAAGAAGCCTCTCATCCACAACAATGCCTCCATGGACAGACATGGTTGCTCTTTGACCATGTCTGGCAGTGTGTTGCCACTACCACAGCCACTCTGAAGTTCAGGGAATGGGCTTTTCCCACCTACTGTGGCAGCCCCGGTTCCTGAGATTCTTCGTGCCATGTTCTGACTCATTCTCCCCCAACACTGGTGCTGCTGAACTGGGCAGAAGCATGTATATGGGCAATGCCCAGTGTAATGGCCCAGGGAAACTGAATTTCTGGAGACTCTGTTTCCCACCAGATCCAACAGTAAATACCTTCTGCTCTTGCAGAGCATCAAGAGCTGCAAGAGTTGTGCCTCTTTCAGTTCTGCCTCAGACTTTCCTCCCTTCCCATACTTTTATCCGCTTCAATCTCTTTAGGTACATCACACAACAAAAATGGGTCCATCTTTACCTTTCTGCAGGAGATTCTTGTGCAACAGTCTGGGAAGCTACCAGCTTTGATGAAGCTCCTGCCCAACGCCAGTAGGTGTTTGTGCACAGCTCTGGCCTTCTGAGCAGGGCATTCAGAGAGACAGCCTGGATGTGTCTGTACCAGCTGAAGGCCAGATCCTTTACTTTCAACTTCAAGAGGCAGAGTTGAATATAAAACTTGTTTCACTGCTGGACCCAGGCATTAAGGAGAGAATTTCTCATTCCTAACTACAGGTATTTAAGAGTTGAGCATCTCAGCTGGCTAGTGCATGATGACTGTCAACCATTGGAATAATCTCCCCAGGGAGATGGTTGACTCTACCACATTGGACGCTTCTCAGGCTCAGCTGGTCAGGGTGCTGGGCCATCTTGTCTAGACCGTGCCTTTACCTAGAAAGGTTGGACCAGATGATCCTTGAGGTCCCTTCCAACCTAGGATTTTATGATTCTATGTCAGGCAGGCACCTCTGGATAGCTGTTCAGCTCTCGGGATGCAGTGGATCACCTCCCAGAGGTGTTGCTGACTCCCCCACTACATGGGAAACCTACATCTGGTTCAGGCATGAGACCCCCCACTTTGGGGCAAGGCAAGTTAGGTGTGAGGAATCCTGCCTTAAACAGGTATCATCTTTGCTCACACAGTGATGACGCTTCCCAGACTGTGGCCTGTCACACTTCACTTCCGGTCTAAATATCAGAAGAGATCGGCGATGTAAAGCAGCCCCCTGGTAGGCCAAACAAATCTGTGTTTCAGCTTTTAATCTCAAAGACCAGAGGTTGCCTTTAACGTATCTTTTATGTTAATGGCAGATGAGATTCGTTTTTTGCAAGATGGTGTTCATAGCTGGTTAATTTTTTTAAAGTATATTGCAATAGTGCAATTAGCATAGTGTTTTCCCCTCCTCTACTTCTGTGCTCACATGCTTTGTTCCGAATTTAGGTGTCTTGGCTCAATTTCGCCTTAAACACATTTTATTCCATATTAACAACATTAATAGTAAATACTTGCGTGTGACTGAACTTACGTCTATTTGCACTTGCACAAGGGCAGCAGCAACGAAAGCCAAAGATGCAAGGAACATACCAACAGTGATCTTCCTCAGGGGCCTAGTACAGCAACAAAACACATACGTGAGTTACAGGACAAATACTAATTGGAAGCTTCAGTTGGTTTTGGGTTTTTTCCCCACAGTGGGAAACTCCAATGGCCACAGCTAGCACGTTATCACCTTCTGAAGGGCTGATGCTGTTACAGAGAGCGCTCTGCTGAGCTGGGCGCCTCAATTCATAGTTGCACTATCAGGAAATGTATCTTCCCTGCAGCATCCTAATAACCTGTTACCCTGCATCTGCTGGGCTCAAACATTGCCTAATAACCATAATTATGAGATTTCTGGAAAAGTCTGATCTGCAGGAACAAAAAACCCAATACAGTATGGTTGCTAGCTTTAAAACAACAAAAAGCCATGAAGTCAGGCTTTTTTTTTTTAAAGGTAACAACTTGTGTCTCTATTGGTAGGTTTAAATCAAAACAATATTGAATAGAAAAAGTCAGGCGAATATGCTGAATTAGGAGGCAGCTACTGACATTCAGGTAAGCTGTGAGGGTAAATTTTAGATAGATATTTTATTTACAGTAGCATTTGTCATATGTAGAGTGTCCACAAATGAATGACAGTATTTCCAGCGCAGCACCCCCAGCTCCGCCCCAGATTTTGCATAACTAGATGGAAAAGACCGTATTGCATTTTAGCCCTATAAGGACAGTTGTAAGAACGATATTCTCTTCTGCCCCTCCAACTTGGAAGCGCTTGCCACATCGTTACCAACGTTAAAAATAATGTGCAACACCCTCTGAAACTACACCTAGAAGTATCCAGTGAGCCAGACTCCTCACTGGGACTGACGAGGAAACACATCGTGTCTCAGGTAGTTTTAAGCCCAAAAGGTGATGCATGCTAAGGATGTATGTTATATTTCTACTTCTTTGGGAGGAGAAGGCATAGATATGGAGGAAGTGGAAAACAGTAAAATGCATCTCTCCTGCAGTCAAAAGGTTTTGCCCTTAACTGGAAAATATCGTTACTTTGCTATTAGATTATCTTCCTCTGCAAGTGGTAAGCACAGGCGCTACAGACTGGAGACCTTTTTATTATTATTATTATTTTCACATGTTTAAAATATCAACCCAATTTTAAATACACCCTTTTGTCCTTAGCTGAATGCTTGCTCTTATTACATTAAGGCTGAAAGAGCAGTTTAACCACTAAAATGAGCCTCTGTTGCAAAGTCAGGTAAGTATGTCAACTTACGTAAAATTGATCTTGCATTTCTTGATTAAAGGATAAACCACAGTATCCACAACTGGGACCATTATAACAATCAGGATTGGATTCACAGTCTGTTGAATATGAACGTAAGAAGGGGAAAAATTAAGTATTTTTCAAAGTCTTGTTTTAAATCAAGGACAATTAAATACATATATTATATATATGTATATATATAAAAAATATCTTAGCATTGCCAGATAGAAGATTACTGTACCTGCATTTGGTCCGGCTGAATCTGAATAGCTCCCTGGTGAAGAAAAGATAAATAGGTTTTAATATTAAGACAATAAGTAAAAAGTAAATGTTAAATAAAGAAAAACCAAAGCAATAAAAAGTAACCTACAAAATTCCCATCCATTGTGGTTGCTTGCAGTGTCCATCTTGACCCCTTAACAAAAGAAGAGAAAGTTAATTGTCACAATCTTCCAAAGTTCCTCTTCAACTGTTCAACTCTTTCTCTGTGTCAAGTGATAGGAAAGCCATGCAATGTAATAAAAAATAAAACTAGCTCACTACGGAAGTATTCCTACTCTGCAATGTAAACATTTGAACAAAATGATCCTTGTGGCCCATTTCACTTCATTTACTGGTTCGATGAAACAGAGCGGAAAATAATTTAGATGCAGAGATTAGCCGGGGCGACGGCAGGGGCACCCTGCGCATGGCACTGCCCCGTGCTGTGCAGGGCAGCCACCCCCACGCCTGCGTGCTGCCGACCCCAGCTGGGGCGTCCCACACCACCCGTGTCCCCGTCCTTCCCTCAGGCAGCCCAGCAGCGAGCGGCCAAGCCGGGGCTGGACCTGCCTTGAACCCTCTGCCCAGAAAACCTGCCTAGAGCTGGCTCAAGCAGGGCTGGCTTACAGCCCAAGCCTGGGGCGAGACAAGAAACGTGCAAGGCTGTGGCGAGAGCCTTTAACCGCCTGCCATGTGCCACTGGGGGATGCGATAGTTATTATTCATCTCATGAGCGTTTAGTTCTGAATTTTGCAGCAGGGCTGCCTATCCTTAACAGGTCACGCAGAGAGTTACAGCTCACCGGCACCAGACTAAAGCAGTGTGATCCAGGCAATCTGGACCAAACTTCCTACACACTACCTTGGATAAAGCTTTCAGCCCCTGGTTCTCTCAGATACCCTCCTAAATTCGTACTTCAGCACTTAACTCTGAAAGCCTGCTTTCATGAGTCCTGAGCACCCAGTCCACCAAGTGAAGGGGAATTACAGGCTTATACTTATGCCTGAAGGTGTGAGGTATTTATAACAAGTTTGAGCGAAAAAGCCAACAGGCATCCAAGCTCATTTCATCCCCGATTCTCCAGAGCATTTACGCTAGGACTCTACATTGCATCTCCCAAATTAGAGCGGAAGAAGAGTTAGAACTAGGAAAGCTTTAAACTACTGTTTCATCCTCAGAGTCCTGGCCAATACAAGATTTGGAGAGGCCTCAGCCACTGAGTCAGTCCTGGGCATGTCCAGATAAACTGAGTTACCCTTGGCTGCAGAACATTCCGTGCTAATGTGACTCAATAACTACCCCTTTGCACCAGAACCAGGGTAAAAAATTTGCAAAGAATAAGCTTCCACCCTCATATAAGCACCTTTTATGTCTGGTGACCTCAGAGTACATAGAGTGACATTGTACAGCCCTGATTGCCAAGCCAAACAATTTCTACTTTACCTGCTGGTCAAAAAGCGCCCAGAACATGGGGAGAGGGATGTAAAGGAAAAGCACCTTCAACACCATCTTAGTCTGAGCAATCAGTCGTTTCTGCAGCAAACGAGAATTACACAAGAGGAATTAGGCAAAGAGAGAGACACAGCTGCAGCCTGCTATTTGCGGCACAGCAACAGGTAAAGACGCATCCTGTAACGTTTACCCACGTGCTGAACTTTGTATGTGTGGGTACTCCTGCTGGGTTCTGTTAAAAAGCACAAGGTCTGCCTACGGGTGCGGGAAGGGCTGCCGGTTAAAGGTGACACTGATATCGGAGAAACCTGTGTCTCTTGGCACGCGTACTGATGGCAGCATGAGATTTAGCACTTTAGCACTGCTTTATGTCTCTAGGAAGGAGGCGTTTGAACAGCGGGTGACCGAGGAATGCATTTCACGCATGAAAAAATGCACAGAGGCAAAAGGAAAATAAAGGGGACAGGGTGAGGTTTGTGCTGCAGGACAGGGTAGATAGGAGGCAAGGGACATGGCTGGGGACTATGGGACACAAGGCTTTCAGAGTCATGGGAAGGAGCTCATACTGAAGCTGGGGGGATGCTGTGTTTATCCACTTAAGCTGAAATTCCTAAGCGTAATTCTGCAGTTCGACACCAAGACAAGTGTTATGGCCCCGGGCATTAACCATGACAGTCAACACCATGCCCATATTTCCCTTCTGCAGTCATTAAACCAGCACATTTTTGCTTGAAGTTGGTTCTGAAGCTGGTTTACCAAGAGAAACAAGAAGTTGACAGGGCTAATGCTTGCAATTTCACCAATTCAAAACCTAACAGGTGCTTGCATTTGTTCAACAAGGGAAACAGTCTTTTCTTCATCTCCCTCGAATTTCCCCGGGCAGCCCATGATCACACAGAGCATCGCCTCATACACAGCTCTGCTTTCTCCCCCAGGAGCTGGGGCAGTAACCTGCCATCCCAGGGGAGCACTGAGGTTTGGCCAGACCATTAGCTTCTAAATGACTGAGAGGCCCAAAACAATTTGCCCAGTGCTTGAGGCAATGGATTGGAGCAGACAGAAGAGAAGCTGAGGGTCAGGGGATGTCACAGCATAGGAGTTCGCTCATACTTACGTCATACTTCTCACTTGCCCAGTCTAGCCAGTGCTCTCTCTTGGGCAACTGCTTGCTGCGATGCCGAAACCGGTTTTTGATGGCAAACTGAGGAGAAACAGAATTTTTTTTAATGCTGTTACAAATACTTGTAATGCTATAAGCTGTTTTGCCATTAAAGATGACATTTCCTCTTTGGAGGGTGCTAGATGTGACTGACTTCTGTTAACTGCTCTAGGCATCGAAAGGAATATTGCATTTAAGGCCTCACACTGCGTATCCACCGGAGCAAGCACCTGGGATTAGGGGAACCAAACAGCTCAGAGTAGCCTCTCTCAATGTGGGTTGCTGTTAGGAACTCAAAGACCTGCCTACTTCAGACTTGCTTATATACAACAAGAAACAGAAGAATGTCATACGCACATGTTTGCAGAGCTGAATGGCTATAAGGGTACATTTCATTATCAGAAGCTGCATCTTGTAGCTATTCCTCATACCTTGGCACTGACTGCACAAATATAGTCCTGATGAACTCCTAAGACTTTCTGCATGGAATAAAATGCAAGACTGAGCTGGGCCTTAGGGGCAGCACTCTAAGCAACGGCCAAAGTCACGTGTAGATATTTGGTTTTTACAGTGCTTACAAGACAAGCAATGGTCTGGGCTATAACAAGCTGGCAGATCTGCATGGAGAATGAAGGAGCCCATAAATGGAAAAAAAAAATAAAAAAAAAATCCCCTGATCTCAAAGCTGAGGCACTGCAAAGTTGGGACATCCAGTGCTAATCATGCAGATGTAGCTCCCTTCCTTGCAGGCTTGCACTGACACATAACCCCCCTGACCTCCCTCACCCAGTAGGGATCAATATACCTCTGAGTTGTAAATAACATTCTTCTAATAAGCAATAATTTTTTTCCTGATAAGAGCTACTATTAACTCTGTTCTTGACTCAGATCAAGGCATGTGTATCTCGTCTTACAGGGCTGCCTAAAGGCACACAAGTGAGGAAAGAATCATTCCCAGCAGTCGGGATAAGCTTTTACACATCACTGACAGCTTACTTTGTTTCCTTTGTGTCTAAATTCAGATATAAACCGAGATATAGATAAATAAAAAGGCAGTCTGTAAATCTGGAAGTGTCAGTAAGAAGCCTTCTGCAAGGGAAAAAGGCAAAAAGCTTCAGAAGCTTTCCTCATATTATGACAGATTACTGATCTAGGCAAGTGCCCTGAACAGTTTTAAAAATTGCTGTCCGGGTTTTGGGGAATACAAACAGTACTTACTCCAATGCATTTGGCAACTTGAATCATTACGTTGCCTTGAGGTTGAACTTTCTTGTACATCCTGCTTCCAATTATGAACACAACTACAACACACAAACAGAAAGCGACTCAGGGTTAATTGAAAAGCATGGCAAAGTTGGTATGGAAATCATAACAATCAGGGAGTTATATCGGGATGGCAATAATCATAGAATCGCTTTGGTTGGAAAAGACCTTTAAGATCATCGAGTCCAACCTTTAACCTAACCCTGCCATCCCACCACTAAACCATGTCCCTAAGCACCTCATCTATCCTTCTTTTAAATACCTCCAGGGATGGGGACTCTACCACCTCCCTGGGCAGCCCATGCTGGTGCCTGACAACCCTTTCGGTGAAGAAGTTTTTCCTAATGTCTAGCCTAAACCTGCCCTGGTGCAGCTTCAAACCATTCCCCCTTGTCCTATCGCCTGTTACCAGGGTAGTACCTAAGGAGCAAATGAACATGCCTACTGGCATATTATCGTACAGTAAAAGAAATCAAGTTAATACCAGCAGGTCATTACTATTTAAGGCAAAGGACTAAATCAGGAAACTCCTAGGGCAAGTCCCCAGTGGGACATTAGTTTGATTGAGGTACAGCCAAAATGAGGACCGCTCAGGACCTTGGCTCTGGCCTTGCCGCACCAGACTAAGACAACTTTATAGACTCCTTCTCAGGAGGGTAGGGTGAGGTCACCGGCAGCTGGAGGCCCACTTTGCGTGGCCTCCCAGTTAGGACCACAAGGGGCCAGGACCATGAGGGATACCCTGGTATGCACTGGCCACAGTGTTCAAAAAAATTCCCCCCACCCCCTCAAGTTTCTGGGTCTTTGTGCTGCAGCAGAAAGGCTCAGGGAGTGACCCACAGTGCAGCTAGTAAAAACACAGGTGTTTGAGAAATACCGACACGCCAGTACGGCATTTCTCGAGTGCCGGGACAGTTATCTAGCGCAGTTCATTATCCTGGGCTATAGGCAGTTTCCAAAAAAACCCCCCACTTTTCCTCAGAGCTCTCACATTACATTCAAAAGATCTTATTTATACATCCCAGTAGTGCAAGAAGTATAGCCAGTAAGTTACATAATGTACAGAATTTAATGGTATAGTTGTGCCTCTCCCCAGCCTCATCAGTCTCCCCTTTGTAAATCAGTCTCTTCTGTAAAAGCGAGTGCTTCAGGTTAATCCCATCCCCATGAAAAAGTCAAAAATTGCAGAAATGATCAGGTATGGGTAGAGGTTGATACCTGAAGATTTCTACCACTTTCTTGTTATTATGAGATCATTATCCATCTAATCACACCCGAAACTGAAGCAGCAAGATGCAAGCAGTTCCAGCTTACCCAGTGCAACAGCCATGAGGGCAGCAGGAACTCCAAAAGCCAGTGGGTAACATCGCTGTTTGCTGTGAATGCCACACTCCTGAGCTGCAGTACAAAGTAACCTTAGTTAGAAGTCACAGTCAGCGCTGCCAGTGTTTTACATCGGATTTCTGCTCTTTGCATTCATTCAAGGGGAGGGGGGAGGAAATCATCTCTGCTGATGTTACTGACAGAGTGGATGATCAGTATCAAACTTATCTTTCATTATCAAAAAGGGGAATTATGTATCACAAGAAATCACAGAATGGTTGAGGTTGGAAGGGACTCTGGAGGTCATTTGGTCCAACCCTCTCCTCAAGCAAGGCCACCCAGAGCCGGTTGCCCAGGGCTGTGTCCAGATGACTTTTGAATATTGCCAAGGATGGAGACTCCACAACCTCCCTGGGGCAACCCATGCCAGTGCTCGGTCACCCTCACAGTGGCAAAGTATTTCCTGATGATCAGAGGGAACCTCCTGTGTTTCAGTTTGTGCCCATTGCCTCTGGTCCTGTCACTGGGCACCACTGAGCAGAGCCTGGCTCCCTCCTCTTTGTACCCTCCCCTCAGGTATTTATATACATTGATGAGATCCCCCCGAGCCTTCTCTTCTCCAGGCTGAACAGTCCCAGCTCTCCCAGCCTCTCCTCACAGGAGATTTACATTTGGTTTTACACTGAGGACTGAAGAATCCTTCTAGAAAGGTCGAATTCGTGTTCTTGGTGAGAAAGGAACTAGCTTACAAAAGTTTTGGGACAACTTCATAAACAAAGATGTAAGTAACATAAGTGTAGCTTGTTGAAAAAGATTCTCAAACACCACACAGCCCCCAGCAGTTGTCAGTGATTTGATTTCTAAACCTCACACATACATCCTGAGATGATGCTCAGCATATGGACATAGCTATTAACAAGGAAAAGTAAAAGACTAACCAAAATGACTACGTTTTTCACCATACTTCTAAAAGGAGAATTAGAGAGTTTGGTTTGGAAAAAAATATTAGCTTGCAGCTAATTAGTGTCCTGATTTAGTTGTATTGGCCTTCTAGTTAAACCTTTACAGGATGCAATGGTATCACTTTGCTCAGCTGAATTTGTGTGGTTTTCCAGGGTAGTTTTCACCCTGTATCAGCATGGAAGCAAACCGCATGTTGTGGCTTATGCATATCTCCTTCCATTTTGGGAAAGGATAGGATTTGCATTAAGCAAACATCTAAAATGTTTCTACACAATCTGTTCCAGTCAAGAATCTGAATACCAGAATTTCAGCCCAGTGCTTTAGGGTTATTCCAGAACTCACATGCTGTTTTCTTTCTTTTGAGAAAAACAGCCCTCCTCAAACTCCTGCCAAGCACATCCATACAGCACCATCTGTGTAAGCTCGCAATGAAAATCCATACACATATGGATCAGTGGTGTGTTTGCTTTTTGTTTAGGATCACGCTATTCGTTGTAAGCAGGAGAGAAAATAACTTTCTCCTTTAACGATATGAAAAACATGCTTTACTTTGTCACATGGATGAATGCGTTCCCATGTGCATAGATGCTTCTGTACTTTGCATGGGCACACTTTGGAATAGCCTCCACTTCCAGAGTAGAGGGCTCTGTCCCCCCTTCTCCTCTCTTCCCTTCCCTTCCCAGCAAGCAGAACAACTCTTTCTCATGTGATGGTTTTAAAGGCATTGGAAGAGGTGCCACATTTGTACCTCCATGGAATTAAAACATGCCTCAGGCATAGGAGCTGCTGGCTTCAGCATGTCTCTTCAGATCTAGCACTTCCGATCCCAATGGCAAATCAGACCTCAAACTGGCTTGGTTTTGGCAGTACCTCACCTGTGAGAAGCGGGACGACGTATGTGAAAACTTGAAGACTATTTGCCAGATAACACCACAAGGTGCCAAAGAACAGACCTTTCCTTTAAGCCTAACTGAGCTGCAAATCCAACACTCATCCTTTACTGATGTTTAACTATTTTGTAAACGAATGTGTGGCCTTACCTCTGAGAATTGGGGTGATTATAGTAGATAGAAGACTTCCAGCATTAATGGACAAATAAAAGATAGAGAAGAATCTACTTCTTTGTTTTTCCTACAGTAAAAACAAAAAGATGTTTAGAAAGGCTTAGCCAGAACCATGTCTATCAGCCTAGGCTGAACAACCAGCAGCTCTGTTTGCACAGTTCAAGACAAATCGTTATCCAGCTCCTTCATCTGCTACTCAGGAAACACTATGGTAATGCACGTGTCTAAATACGTATATTATTAGAGTATTATAATAGCGAAACATTAGTAAGAGTACCTGCATGATTGAAAATCTGAAAGACATTGTTACCTGATCATCTTCAAACTGATCTCCACCAAACGCCGACACACAGGGTTTGATCCCACCAGTACCAAGTGCAATAAGGATCAAGCCAGTCACGGACAGAGCACTGGAACAAAGTAGAAAAGAGAAAAAGGAAAAAAATAAATCACTTTGCTTTCTCACTTAAAGCATACGTAAGAGACTGATTGCAAGACAGTTGAAATTCAAGTAGCATAAATTGAAGGCATAAGCTGTCCCACCCTTCATCAACCTGGAAAAAACCCATGTACAAGGCAACTCACATGTGCACCGATACGTTATCAGGAGAGCCATCGTGGTTGTGATCCGTCAGGTCATTTATGGAGCTCACAGACATGACTGCCTGCCCAATCGTATAGACAATGGACAGGGAGACAATGGTCCTGTTATAAAGAGAGGAAACAAATTTTTAGGTATGTTGATGCAATTACACACATATACATACATACACAGATAACGCAGACTTCTCATTTCAAAGATGCTTAGTAAAGAAGCGTAATTAACAGATACAACAAGTTATGGACTCAACCTACCACAGGCTGCTGTAAAAATCTGTCCACATATCTCTGTCACAATATTTCTATTCTGGGTTTTTTATTATTATTATTATTATTTTAGCTAGCCTTGTTTAATTAAGCAAGGCAAGATGACAAATAGGTTCTGTAGGTATCACCAGGTCACGGGAGATATTTAAATATCTTCAGTGGTTGCCTTTCTAATAACCACCTTGAGAATGCCGTTACCGTATTTCACATAGGGTGAAGTTCAAATGGACTAATCTACAACACTGAAGTATGCAATTTACACTGATTTTAATATTGGTTAAGTATTTTCTATGTTCTTTTATATTCTAGCTGCAATGAGTAAAAAAAAAAAAATAATTTAAGAAGTCTATTTTAAATGTGGAAACTAACCCAGAAACACTGTGAACAACAACCCTATTACCCCACTCTCTCCATTGCAAGCGTACCAACATCCTTAAACCCAGAGCTGAGCGAGACCAGCGCTCGAGTACAGACTGCAGGCTTTTAGTCTGACTTTCCTCTGACCATGAGGTGCCTAGAAAGGTAATACTACTGAATTACCAGTCCCACCCCTGCCATTCCTTTAGGGTCCATTCCTCTTTCCTGTACGTAAGAACATACTCCATTTGAATTTCACTGGAGCTTAAGTGCATGACTATAATTTAACCCAAGTTCATCCGCTTCCTTGGTTGGGGCTCCATTCAATAGGCACAGACCCAGGTCTCTGGTTTGGAGGAAAAGCAGGAGAAATAGGATGCAATGATGTGAAGTTTAAGAACTCCCGTTTGCAGAAGAAGCAGTCCCAAAGCCAGGCCAGTCCATGAAAATGAAGGGCAGGGCTCAAGGACCTGCGACAATCCAAATCTGTTTGAGGAAGGCAAGAGATCCCCATGGCAAGTTTGGAGCACGCAAATACAAGAGCAGTGGAGGAAGCATCACTCACACCATTCCCCAAGCTGTTCTCACTTTAAAACAAGATTTTTTTCTGACTTTAAAAAATGCTTTTCCCTGTAGCAGGGTAAAAATCTATATGAAGTGGGGCAACAGTGAAGCTGAATCTGCTATTTATTAGTACTTATTAGATAAAATTGAGCTTTTTTTAAAAAAAAAAAAAAACCAAGAACACTTCTGTAGAGATACTTTAGTTGCTTGGCCTAACAACTTAGGAGAAAGTTCCTGAAGAAAATGAAGCCTGAGCTGACCAGGAGAGAAACTTTTGGGGTTTATTGGGGAGGCTCATAAGCATGCTATGAAGACAGCAGTTACATAATTGGCACTGCAGTGGTGTTTCCCAATTAAAAATAAATAAATAAATGTAAACTTCTGTACTGTTTTCCCCAAGAACTTCACATCTATCGATATGTGAGCAGGTCCCGGCCTGCTCCTTGGCAGACATTGCACAAAGGACACTGACTGCAGAAGATTTGAGCCTCTCCCATAAGAGTGCTTAACAGTGCTTGGGTAACCTCCCCTTCCTCTTGTCATCATAGATTTTTTTAATTAAGCTTTTCTCATAGTGCCCTGCTGTATTTTAGGGCATCTGTAGATAAAACCCAGCAATTTCCCCGCCCTCCCCCCCCCAAGAGCATTTTTTTTCTTGTCAAGCTTAAAGTTCCAGTTTTGCACCCTGAGCCATTCTACCAAGTTCCTGCTAAGGGTCTGGTGGCCAGGGGCTTGCAGCTGTGGCCCTGCTATACACAAGTACCAGAGGAGAAGGAATGCAAGGGCTGCAAAGCTTCATCTGATAAACCAGGTAAAAGCCAAAATAGTTCATAAAAAAAAATTATTAAAAAACCTACCATCTGAACAAGTGAGTGCACGTTATGTCCAGGCTGTGGCCTGCAAGATATCAAGCTACTTGCAATGGCTTATACTGGATGAGGCCAGGTCCAGGGAGCACACTTGACAGTGGTTGCAGCCCTGCTCTCCCAGAGGCTGTCAGCACAGCAGAAGGTGATGGTGCAGCCTTCAGCCGACCGACCGCACAGCCAGCTTCATCTCTAATCTCTGGGAGACCTTTGACAAGTCAGCTAACATTCCTGACTCATATCCCTCCATAAAATTTTTATTGTGCTTTTTTCAGGCAAAGTAAACACTATTAGAATCACGACATCGGTAAAGGAGAGCAAGATCAGGCTGCTGGAAATAAATTGGTTACATTTCAAAGCACTTCACGCAGCACTACTTTTCTGAGCAACTAGCACGCAGGTAAAAACCCAGAATTCATCTTTTAAAGAACAAGTTGCAACTCAGTAAACCTCCCACTGAACTGTCAAGTCAATACTGAAATCACTGAATATTTCAGAATATATTTCAAGTCCCAGTTAATATCAGATAGCGTGGTATTTCACTATTTCTTTGGCCACCTGCAACAGGTGAAGAGGCAGTCCAATGTAATTATAACCTCCAGTATCTGGTTTTGCAGTCTGGTGAACGCGTTCCTTAGTTTACCTTAAGTTTTGTCCACATGAGAGGAAAAACATGCAGCATGCTTGGAAAGCAAGCTACTACTCTTAGCTGATTAGCAGAACTGTAACGTTTGTTAACTCATAGTGCAGTTTCAAGTCTGAGCTTAATCAATTAAAACATCAACCTTTGGAGAAAAAAAAAAAAACGAAACAACCAAACACACAAGCAATCCTGGAGTAGCCAACACCAGCTCTGAAGCTGTTGTTCTGAGCTGCTGCTTTAGGTGATGGTTTAAGTAACACCGATCTTCGGTGAGCTTTCATGATTTTTGGTTGTTTTCTGAGGAAGCACTCACTTAAACTTTCCCAGCCAAGAGTCTGCAATGAGCGCTCCAAGGATTGGTGTCAAGTAGCACAGAGCAACGAAGGTGTGGTAGATGGCCGTAGACAAGTTGTCATCCCATTGCAGGAAATATTTGAAATATAAAACGAGCACCGCTGTAGGAAGAAGAACAAATCAACAGGTTACAAACCAAAGTCAGGGCTGGGTGAGTAATGGTAGGCATGAGGACAGACAGGACGCAAGACGTACCTCGCATGCCATAGTAGGAGAACCGCTCGCAGAACTCATTGATGACGATGAAGAAGATGCTCAAGGGGAAGCCAAAGCAGCTTGGCTGGAGGCAAGAGACAGAGAACATGAGCTCAGAGCTGTGCAACAGACCAACATCGCTCGCTGTGACCCACAGCCTGGGCAAGCTCCATACAGACTCAG
>NW_009260344.1:403180-408196 GCF_000687185.1 Egretta garzetta | reverse complement strand
TTCAGATGCTGCATGGGCTTCTGTGGAACCACGCTCGCTCGTTTACCTGTGCCACAAGTCAATTCTCACTTTCCCTGCTTGGTCCCCAGAGCTCTACAGACTTCTGATCTGCCTTTTGCAAAAGAGCTTTAGCAATGCTACATTTGACCTTCAAGAGTTGCATTGCGCACATCTGAAGTCTTCAGTATCTAATCCATAGAGCGATTTTGACTGGTATCCAAACATATGCAAAAAGCCAATGTTTTGGAAAACAATCAAACCCCAAACCCAACAAAAAACCCTGACCACACTAAGCCCCCACAGCACACAGAAGAGTCTGCAATAAGGCATCTCCACTGTCACACAATTTGTGACATGGCTCTTGCCATCGTGACAAAGGGAAAAAGCACACATCAGGTACAAATCTGGCATGATCAGTAGAATGGGCAGTTTAACTTCTGATCGCCTACTTTTCTTAGTGAAATGATACAATTTTTATCAAAATTACTGGGAATGCAAGTTGAATATAATCCTCCATATTTTACCTTTTCTTATGGGTTTAATTACGCAAGTTGCAAAAAATCAGATTTTTGATAAGCCTCAGAACATCCCAGAGGTAAAACAGTTATGAAACTTAAGAAGCATGGACAAGAAGAAAACATGGCATTGCTTGTTTCCATGCTGTGAGGGTTTAGGAATCAAACCGCTCCATATTCCATGTGAAATGGAAAGAAGTTAACTCTGTAGATCAAAAGGAAAAGAAACCTTATGTGGGAAAATCCTGCCTGACATGAGTAAATCAGAGAGCCCCTGTCTCCAGCAAAGCCTCTGGCCAGAGCCTTAATGAACAACACAACACTTTGAGACTTGTGTGCTACAATACGCTTCTTGTGAATACTGCAACAAAAATGAAAATGAGAGAGTGGCAAGAGTATTGCTGACTCAGCCTGGCTCGGCCACGAGGATGTCCAAGCAGCCTGAACAGCATTGATCTTTGTTATCAGCTGAACCAAGTATACAGTGCACATCTCATCCATGGTTTGATAAGCAAGCTTCATGGAAAAAAAAAAAAAAAAAAAAAAACCAAAAAAACCAACCCAACCTGACTTCAGCTGAGGTGAGTGCCAGGTCAGACTTGTCTAGCTTCAGAGCAACAGAAATTAGAGGCCTAAAGCGAAACTTGTCACTCTTTATTTATCACATCCTCCATGGGCCGAAAGAAGTGCCTCCAAAGGAAGACCATCCACATGTATTCCAAAATTAGATAAAATTCACTTGAAGGTACCTACTTCCCTCAACTGAAGATAGCAGGAGCTCTAGATGACTATCCCCAACTTGGACACAGCTTTTGGTATAGTGGAGTTCCTACAGAAGAATGCCACCCAGCCCTGCCCGTGCACCATCACTAAGCCATGCAAACATTCCTGCGCCTGAGGAGATGGGTAGGGAACCACACCGTGAAGGTTTGGCTCAGCACTCATAGACATACCCAGAAGTTTTTGATTTCAGCAGTTTTTGGGTCAGGCCCTAAAACAGAAACCCACATTGTGTGGCTGGTTTCTGCTGGTGTAACTGGGTATAACCCAGCTGGGTTGGAGGGGATGTCCCCGCCTGAAGCAGGAGACAGCCTTCCCTGTGTCTGGCCTACTTGCAGAGAGGGGAAAAAAAAAGGGACAGGGTAGTCCTGGCAGAACCCACCCCCACCAGAAATTCACAAAAACCTCACCAAAACCTTTCTGTCCTTCTTGGGGCTCTCAAACCTCCCCCGGTGTTACACCACCACGCTGCCCAAGAGCTTATTGCACGAGCGGTGTTATGTGCTGATCTGGGCAGTTAACTAACTTCCACCAAGCCTGGGTTTCTGCTTTAAGCCACCAGCAGTTATGGGCCTGGCAGAGATGTCCTGCATTCACACGCCGGCACAGCCGCCATGGGTGGGTTTTTACTGGCTGCTCCCGAGCTGGCAGAGATTTGAATGTCACAGCTGGGGCTGAGCACAAACAGGGGCACGCAGGAGAAAGCTACAGGGTCTTTCCCAAGGTAACAGACCTTCTACTTTTCAAAAATGATAAAAGCAAGAAAAGAATATGCAGTTATACCTTGATAATATAGGACCTCTACTGTTCTTGTTTTGCACCATACTGTCCTGTTAAACCTCTGGTGCATTATACGTGTGCATGCACACACACATTTACTGAAACATCTTCTCTTCTGATCCCTGTCAGCCAGAAAGCACTGTATCCACCAGGGAAGAGGTAACCTGGATCCGCCACCAAAGAGGTAACCTAAAGGTTATGTTTCGTAATGCTCTCTGCAACCTCCCCCTGCCCTGGGGGAGGCCAGGCATAGGTCAGGCACCACCCCGCTGCACAGCTTTGACTTTGGCTGCTGAGGAAGCCACTACGCTGCAAGAAAGCCCCAGGGAAAGCCGGCAGAGTAAAACCTCATGAGATAAGAAAAGCAGGGACAGAGATAGAGTTGCTGAGACAAGTGTCATTAACAGTTCAAAGATTCAAGACGAAGAATGCTAACACCAAAAGGTAAAAGGGTCCCAAGGGAGAGTCAGCAGATGATGACAACTCAGCCACACGAAGGATGGGCTCCAGGGACCATTCTCCTCCCGACTGATGTCTGCCTGGTCAGCAAAGGCTCTTCAGATACCTTATCGGGGAGGCGAGCACGCTAATGCTTAGCTGGGATTTAATGACCTACCAGGCTGCTTTGTGTGTCTTAGCCAATAACTCATCATTTTATGCTTTTAAAGTATGCTTATAGGATTTTTTTTTTTTTTGTGCACTGCTAAAGTTACCCAACAACATAACCCAAAGAGAATCAGTGTAGCAACTATTTATAAGAGAAAACAATACTTACCAGCTTGCCCTTGCTCTTACTGTTTGCAGCTGCGGAGGAAAAAAAAAACCAAAACACAACATAAGTTAACGGAAACTACTAAGTAACATTCCTTTAAAAACACTGGAAGACATGGGAAAAGTTCAGCTCGAAACAAATTACGAAACAAACACAGCATGGTTCAGGATGAGTAAATTTCCAGTTTATTAAAGGGGGACTTTTTATGGTGCAAGAAGGTTATTAGGAAAAATTTTGCTTGACTACCTTTTGTTCTTCAGGCTATGCATAGACTCGCATCCACTCCCAGGGAAAAAATCAGAAAGGACCGATGAGACAAAGCATCCCATCCTACAATGATGGCTCATCACACATCATTTAAGGTGGTGGTAGACCACCCTACCATGCACAGAAGATGAGGCCTCTTTTAATTTGCTCTCACAGATGTTACCCCAAAGGCAATTCAAGCGTAAGGAATAGACTAAAGACACCCTGCCAGGGTGGATGCCAAGTCCCAAAAAGGGACAAACTTCCCACAGCTCAGACTTAAGGAGGGCTGAATACATGGCCCAGCGGAGTGGTCCACGTTAGCAGGCATTCCCATAACCTGGAGATTAATTTAGGAAGCCCTGGAAGTACAGGAGGGATCCCACAGAGGCCAGCAAGAGCAGAGATCTCCTTGCAGCCCCAAAGTCGCTCCCAGCTGGGCACAGCAGGTTGCCTGCCCCTGGCAGCCCTCCAAGCACTGTCCCGCAGGGCTTGCTTGGCTCAGGGGGCAGGCTCGAAGGCTGAGCTTGCACCCTTGCAGATAAAGGCCCTGTGCCCACACAGTGGATGTCAGCATTTCCTATAAAAACCACATGAGCAAGTTCATTATCGTTAAGATAATACCAAGTACAAGATGTGAACTTTGAAATCCCTGCTTGCAAGTGAAGTGTGCCTGTAATAGATCTCGACAAGAAAAATGTTTGCGAAGATCATTGTTTAGTCCATAGTTCACAACAAGACAAAAACAGCTTACAGCAACACAGCACTTCAGTGTTTGACACGATACTGAATAAAGTCACTTTCAAAAATTATTAAAACAAATCAATCTGATTCTTTCCTTCGCTGCTGTGGACAACCACTGCCACAAAAGAGACAGAGGAAGTATCACGCAGGTAAAAATACATTTTCCTAGAAAACAAGTAACATCCAGAAAGTGCTAACCCACCAACTTCAGGGCACAGGCAGATCCCTGAGTCGTTAAGTTATTGGTGATGTCCCTTACACAACTCATGTGAGCAGATACAGTGAAGGATACCACGGCCTAACTGATAGGCTCTCTCCAGAACCACTTCTTGATTATTTCCACTTGTTGGCCTTTCCAGCACATACAGTTTTTCATAACATTGGTTTGAGCAGCTCACTCCTGTACTTTAGCTAAGCCTTGAGGAATAAAAAATATCAAGGAACTTGTAGTTGGGTTGGGTTTTTTTCCTTTCCTGAGGGTAAAAGTATCACCTCTGCAAGAAACCCAGCACAGAGGACATCGCAGAGGCATTTTTTCCAAACACTGACTGATGTCAATATTTAAGAGACAAACTTATTTCTCAAGCATTTTGACTTTTCCCCTCTGTTCTCCTTTTACAGCAACAGACGGGAAACTCCTGGTGGCGTTAAAGCCAACACAGGCACCTAAACTGTCTGAGGAACTCCAGCTTCAGGGTTAGACCTTCAAAAGCTCAGACTGCCCAGCATTTTGCATCAATTTCAGTGATAAATCTGGAATTTGCTAGCGGCACATCGGAGCAGTCCCTCCTTCAGGCAATCCTCAGTACCTCTCATTCTCTCCCTGCAAAGAGCAACCTGCAGAACTGCCCATTTTCACCACAAAACGCTGAAGAGCTTCGCATTTTTCAAAATAAAGTGCTAAACAGTTATGCACTTTGTTTTCCCTTAAGATATTAAATATTTCTAGGCAATGTAAAGATGGAAGCTGCTGAGTTCTTGGCTTGAGCACCGAATCTAAGTAGTTATTTATCGGTAGGTCATGCTCTCCTTCCCACACTTGCAGGCGAGGTGGGGGACAGGCTGTGACCCCTTCCCCAGCAGCTCCCACCAGTATGGTTCCCTGTGGTCACAGAGACACTGTGGGATGCTGCAGCTCTTGTGGCTGGTGGTCCACATCACAAGGTGGAAGCGCATCGC
>NW_009260344.1:397329-401699 GCF_000687185.1 Egretta garzetta | reverse complement strand
TGGGTGTTTTACTGGCTGCTCCCGAGCTGGCAGAGATTTGAATGTCACAGCTGGGGCTGAGCACAAACAGGGGCACGCAGGAGAAAGCTACAGGGTCTTTCCCAAGGTAACAGACCTTCTACTTTTCAAAAATGATAAAAGCAAGAAAAGAATATGCAGTTATACCTTGATAATATAGGACCTCTACTGTTCTTGTTTTGCACCATACTGTCCTGTTAAACCTCTGGTGCATTATACGTGTGCATGCACACACACATTTACTGAAACATCTTCTCTTCTGATCCCTGTCAGCCAGAAAGCACTGTATCCACCAGGGAAGAGGTAACCTGGATCCGCCACCAAAGAGGTAACCTAAAGGTTATGTTTCGTAATGCTCTCTGCAACCTCCCCCTGCCCTGGGGGAGGCCAGGCATAGGTCAGGCACCACCCCGCTGCACAGCTTTGACTTTGGCTGCTGAGGAAGCCACTACGCTGCAAGAAAGCCCCAGGGAAAGCCGGCAGAGTAAAACCTCATGAGATAAGAAAAGCAGGGACAGAGATAGAGTTGCTGAGACAAGTGTCATTAACAGTTCAAAGATTCAAGACGAAGAATGCTAACACCAAAAGGTAAAAGGGTCCCAAGGGAGAGTCAGCAGATGATGACAACTCAGCCACACGAAGGATGGGCTCCAGGGACCATTCTCCTCCCGACTGATGTCTGCCTGGTCAGCAAAGGCTCTTCAGATACCTTATCGGGGAGGCGAGCACGCTAATGCTTAGCTGGGATTTAATGACCTACCAGGCTGCTTTGTGTGTCTTAGCCAATAACTCATCATTTTATGCTTTTAAAGTATGCTTATAGGATTTTTTTTTTTTTTGTGCACTGCTAAAGTTACCCAACAACATAACCCAAAGAGAATCAGTGTAGCAACTATTTATAAGAGAAAACAATACTTACCAGCTTGCCCTTGCTCTTATTGTTTGCAGCTGCGGAGGAAAAAAAAAACCAAAACACAACATAAGTTAACGGAAACTACTAAGTAACATTCCTTTAAAAACACTGGAAGACATGGGAAAAGTTCAGCTCGAAACAAATTACGAAACAAACACAGCATGGTTCAGGATGAGTAAATTTCCAGTTTATTAAAGGGGGACTTTTTATGGTGCAAGAAGGTTATTAGGAAAAATTTTGCTTGACTGCCTTTTGTTCTTCAGGCTATGCATAGACTCGCATCCACTCCCAGGGAAAAAATCAGAAAGGACCGATGAGACAAAGCATCCCATCCTACAATGATGGCTCATCACACATCATTTAAGGTGGTGGTAGACCACCCTACCATGCACAGAAGATGAGGCCTCTTTTAATTTGCTCTCACAGATGTTACCCCAAAGGCAATTCAAGCGTAAGGAATAGACTAAAGACACCCTGCCAGGGTGGATGCCAAGTCCCAAAAAGGGACAAACTTCCCACAGCTCAGACTTAAGGAGGGCTGAATACATGGCCCAGCGGAGTGGTCCACGTTAGCAGGCATTCCCATAACCTGGAGATTAATTTAGGAAGCCCTGGAAGTACAGGAGGGATCCCACAGAGGCCAGCAAGAGCAGAGATCTCCTTGCAGCCCCAAAGTCGCTCCCAGCTGGGCACAGCAGGTTGCCTGCCCCTGGCAGCCCTCCAAGCACTGTCCCGCAGGGCTTGCTTGGCTCAGGGGGCAGGCTCGAAGGCTGAGCTTGCACCCTTGCAGATAAAGGCCCTGTGCCCACACAGTGGATGTCAGCATTTCCTATAAAAACCACATGAGCAAGTTCATTATCGTTAAGATAATACCAAGTACAAGATGTGAACTTTGAAATCCCTGCTTGCAAGTGAAGTGTGCCTGTAATAGATCTCGACAAGAAAAATGTTTGCGAAGATCATTGTTTAGTCCATAGTTCACAACAAGACAAAAACAGCTTACAGCAACACAGCACTTCAGTGTTTGACACGATACTGAATAAAGTCACTTTCAAAAATTATTAAAACAAATCAATCTGATTCTTTCCTTCGCTGCTGTGGACAACCACTGCCACAAAAGAGACAGAGGAAGTATCACGCAGGTAAAAATACATTTTCCTAGAAAACAAGTAACATCCAGAAAGTGCTAACCCACCAACTTCAGGGCACAGGCAGATCCCTGAGTCGTTAAGTTATTGGTGATGTCCCTTACACAACTCATGTGAGCAGATACAGTGAAGGATACCACGGCCTAACTGATAGGCTCTCTCCAGAACCACTTCTTGATTATTTCCACTTGTTGGCCTTTCCAGCACATACACAGTTTTTCATAACATTGGTTTGAGCAGCTCACTCCTGTACTTTAGCTAAGCCTTGAGGAATAAAAAATATCAAGGAACTTGTAGTTGGGTTGGGTTTTTTTCCTTTCCTGAGGGTAAAAGTATCACCTCTGCAAGAAACCCAGCACAGAGGACATCGCAGAGGCATTTTTTCCAAACACTGACTGATGTCAATATTTAAGAGACAAACTTATTTCTCAAGCATTTTGACTTTTCCCCTCTGTTCTCCTTTTACAGCAACAGACGGGAAACTCCTGGTGGCGTTAAAGCCAACACAGGCACCTAAACTGTCTGAGGAACTCCAGCTTCAGGGTTAGACCTTCAAAAGCTCAGACTGCCCAGCATTTTGCATCAATTTCAGTGATAAATCTGGAATTTGCTAGCGGCACATCGGAGCAGTCCCTCCTTCAGGCAATCCTCAGTACCTCTCATTCTCTCCCTGCAAAGAGCAACCTGCAGAACTGCCCATTTTCACCACAAAACGCTGAAGAGCTTCGCATTTTTCAAAATAAAGTGCTAAACAGTTATGCACTTTGTTTTCCCTTAAGATATTAAATATTTCTAGGCAATGTAAAGATGGAAGCTGCTGAGTTCTTGGCTTGAGCACCGAATCTAAGTAGTTATTTATCGGTAGGTCATGCTCTCCTTCCCACACTTGCAGGCGAGGTGGGGGACAGGCTGTGACCCCTTCCCCAGCAGCTCCCACCAGTATGGTTCCCTGTGGTCACAGAGACACTGTGGGATGCTGCAGCTCTTGTGGCTGGTGGTCCACATCACAAGGTGGAAGCGCATCGCCTTTCTCCATACAGCCACCACAGCAACTTCACCTGGTTGAAACACTTCGCATCTGTGGCCAGGCTAAATCTGTACTCAACCACGCCGTCACCTAGGGTGCTCCTGGCTCCAGAGTGAGCCCTCTCTCCTGCCATCCAACTCGGGGCACAGCCAAGCCTGTTGCTTCGGCTCCTTGGAGCAGCCTGACAGCACCTGCACATCAGGACAAGTGACTCTAGGAGTCCCTGCTTCACACCTCACTCTTCTAAAAAGATGCTGACATGGAAACCATCAAAGCAAACCTGATGTTACATGAGCAGACCCAGCTGCATCAGGTTTCTTGCTCTTCCCAGAGCCGTCACTATTTTCACAGCTGGCTGCCCAAGCCAGTGAGACCCTGGTGCCCCTCTGGGCAGCGGCACTGCCCAGCTCTGCCTGCTCATCACTGGGGTTGCCTGTCCCCAGGCTGCAGATTTGCCTGCTGAAGATGCAGGGATACTTTCTCATTTTTTGGACACCTAGGCAAGGCAAGGTTTCCTCAGCTCAGGAACTGCTTGCTAGGAGAGGCACACCACCGTGCTCAGACACCGCAGGACCAAGGGTCCAGTGAAGGGCGATGGAGAGTTACACCACAGAAAAGCATCATTTGTGCCTTCGCTACTCAGTGCTCCAGTTTAGACAGGAACAACTCTTTGGAATTAACGAGCTAAATGGGCTCTGCCCTTGTCTGAAGCTTCCAGCTGTGGTTCTATGTATTTGAAGAACACCAATTATGTCAACCCTAAGTAAACTCTCTTGTGAAAAAGCATGATTTAAGAGCTATGAGAAACACTGCGTTTAACATTAGGATTTTAAACTCTACGTGCATTAAAAGTTTAAGATAAACTTTACCAGCTAGGGGTTCAGCTCAAAGGGCTTACAGAGGCTACGGCAACATCGCTCAGCTCTCACCAGGGTTTCAAGGCAGGTTCGTACAAGCTCGGCTATAGCATTGCCATGGGGAGAGCTGCCCCAGAGGAAGAGGGCTGAGGAGGAAGCAACAGCTGGGGGCGGCCCAGAGGAGCGCTAAGCACCCAAAAGTGCCCTCAGCCCTGCACTGAGCCGCAGAGCCAGCTTGGGGTCCCGGCACCCCTCGGGCCATGCTGCCAGCTCTCCCCGGGCTGCTCGCAGCCCAGCACGGACGGGGGGGGCCTCAGAAGCAGGCGGGTTTAGGACATCCCCCCCTCTTCCCGGTGCTCAGCTCGGAGGCAGCATCCCTCCGGCGGCCCCGCCACCCCCGGGCCGGG
>NW_009260344.1:385922-397214 GCF_000687185.1 Egretta garzetta | reverse complement strand
CCCGGGGCGGCTATCGCGGGGCTCACCCGCCCTTGACCCGCCGGTTTGCACCCGGGCTGCGCTAGCGCAAGGCACCGGAGAGGGTTCGACAGCCGGTCCCGGCCCTTCCCGCCGCCCTCTGCCCCCCCGTGGGGAGCGTGACGCCCGGCGCCGGGATGGGTTTGCTTTCCGTGACCGTGAGAAAGCGCGGAGCCGGTGCTGGGAGCTAACCGGAGCGCTGCGGGATGCTAGCGCCGCACGCCTTGGCCCTTCGGTGTCAACGGCAGGATGGAAAACCAACTCCGTGAGGAAACGGACTACGCGCCACGGAGAGGGCAGCTTTCCGCCTCGTTCCCTCCTTTCCAGCCGGGGAGATGGAGTTTCACCTGACTGCTGCTGCCAAACGCAAGAGGAAGAACAATGATCGTTCCAGGATTTTTTTTACGATGAGGGTGGTGAAACACTGGAACAGGTTACCCAGAGAAGTGGTAGATGTCCCATCCCTGGAAGCATTCAAGGTCAGGTTGGACAGGGCTTTGAGCAACCTGACCTAGTTGAAGATGTCCCTGCCCGTGACAGGGGGGTTGGACTAGATGACTTTTAAAGGCCCCTTCCAACCCAAACCCTTCTGTGAACCTGCAACCAAGTCCGCTCGTCACTTGGGTCTGCCTGCAGCAGACGGCCGTCCTGCGTGCCCTGTGGTGCCGCCAAACTACAGGGAAAGCTGGGGGAGTGCCGATCAATAAAACACCATGCACGCTTCTTGCTGAACTCTAGCAGCACCTGCCTCTTACTCAATTAGGTTTATCTGTGAAATAAATGGATGAGAAGTTTAGCGTGAGAATCGCCAGAGCGTAAGGCCAACAAGAAGAGCAGAAGAGGGACGCTGCACAATGCTAAGACTTGAATGCTCTCCCAATGCAGAAACAGAAACATATTAGCAGTCATTGCCAAAAACCCCCAAATTTCTGAAAGAAGAATACAACCCTTCTTTGAGGCTTGCTGATGTTGTGTTACACTGGCCTGTGGTTTATGCAATCAGTCCCCTGGCATCTCCCACAGCGTGCACTTAATAATTACCTGGCTGCTGAACAGGTTGATTTCTTCTTAGGTACAAATCAAACAAGCGTTGCAATATATTGCAATGCGGAATATCTATGGTCAGCACTTCAGGTGCTGAAGAAGGCTGCTCTGACCTGTGATGTAGAGCTACAGCTGAGCCCAGATTTCTTAAACTGTGTTTATAGGGGGCTAATCTGCTCAAAGGAGCTCTACCCTCTCATCAGTTACTCATGCCTTTGACTGTTACAATTGATGAATAAATTCTTAAGGTAAAGAACGAGCGTGTGGCTATAGCTGTATTTATAGCACATACTCCTGTAAGAAACAAATCATGCTGTGTAAGTTCCACTGCCACAGCTGATGCTAGTCATATACCACTGCTCTATAAAATATATATATATCTATAAATCTTTATCTATATATCCATACCTATCTATATATATATATCTGGCCACGCGGCACGGGCAGTGTTGTGTTTCTCTACTACGGTTACTCCAGCAAAACAAGCAGCCTGTAATGCAGCGAAGAACGCTGAAATCACCAATAGCTCATTCACATATGGAAATAATTGAAATACTACCACCATTTTTGAGCTGTTGAAGTATGAAATGAAAGATGTGATTTCTTCCCTGGACATTTAGTCTCTTCTTCTTGTATAAACCACGGCGGTGAATGGGAATTTCAGTTTGTTCCCGAGCACACCTTATACACCCCCGTGTATTTAGTGGAAACAAAGAGTAGGCCGTTGATGTTTCTTCCTGGAAAGGGACATACGAGTAGGAAGCAGAAATTAGGAAAAAGCCACCAGTTTCCTCAGCAATTTGAGACAAATGAGCTAGTTGGATCACCCTAGCTTCTGCTCATGTTATCTTTCAATATGCAAGGTCTCTCTTAAACCAAAAATGAAAAAAAAAAAATTCACCCTAGCTTCTGCTCATGTTATCTTTCAATAAACCAAAAATGAAAAAAAAAAAAATTACAGAAATCTCCTAACAATACTGGTAACGAAGTCATCCTGATGAGTACAAATGTCTCCATTTGCCCCACAGAGAGAGGGGCACACAATTGCTTCACAGCTACTTCTGCGGTGGATCGGATTCTGCTTTCAGTTAGCAAGCCGATGCCATGAGATTGACCTCTGTGGGGCTGTTTTGTGGTTGTACCCATTGGAGGGACAGAATTTGTTCTCGGGGAATTTGAGTTTCCTAGCGAGGCTCCCTTTCTAGCGGAGCTCAGAGCACAGCAGGGCTGTTAAATGTTCAGCAAACAGATTGAAGATGTAATTCTGCTTTCTTCTCCAAAGCTCTGAACTCACGGGAGCGCATTTTCGAGGTAGAATAGAAAACTCAGGCAGCAGAACTTTGAATAATTAAGCACAAACCACAGCTGGCGATTAGAAAGTATGGCATGTGATTTCTGCAGACTGCACAGGTTAAAACGACACATTATTCCAAGACCACATCCTAGCACCAACTGTTTGGCTGTATGGGTGGAAATTTTAATTGACGGGCACCTTACCCTGTCATTAGTTAAATGCCACAGAATATTGCTCAGTTAAAGGTTTGTAGGGAAGTCATTTAAGATTGTTTCCTTACGTCTCGTAGGTAGGAAGAACACGAGCATTTCAGAGGAGCTGGTGAGGTGAATCCATAATATGGAATAGCTGATAACAACCATTTGTTATTTAAGGACTAAGAACCTGAATTAAGCTTGAAGTATCTTAAAGCAAATGAAGACTAATTACTATTTGTTTAGACTATGTGTATTTTGTAAGTCTTAATAGGACTTTTTTGACTCAATAGTTTAGATTGGAAAAATGGTAATAAGCATAAAGAAATTGCAAAGGTGTGCAGCTCATCGTGGGATAGCCAGTATTGGGCGGGATGCTGAAAACTGATTCAGGTAGTGCATTAATTCCATGATGAGCAACGACTAAAGGATTTTGCTCTATAACCACACTTTATTTGGCTTTCATGATGGTAGTAGCCAAACACTGACACTAGTCACTTCCCAGTAACTACCCCTCCCAAGATAATACATCTATCCAAGAAAAGCTTATCTCCACCTTCCAGATGGGGAATCTAAGGGAAAAAAAAGTGATGGGTGAATCAGCTGGTGCCTCGGAAAGCCTTCCACAGAGCTGTGCTTTCTCAGGTAACCGAGGCATCCCACTGAAGCCACCACCAAGGAATAACAAAGGATAACAAAGGAAACAGAATGCATTTGCGGTGGCCTGCGTCTCATTTTGTTTCTCCACGACGTGGTTTGCTTAGCAGAGCACATAATTGGTGGGGTGGTCTGGAGGAGATGGGGACCACAGGGAGAGCACCAGGGGGCTCTGAGCAGGGACCTGCAGCATTCACTTCCATTCAACCACCAGCAACACAGCCACCAGGTGCTGCCCAGTTCTGTAAGCGACACTGGGTTTGGTATTTGAGATGCTCACTTAATTTCTGTGCCAAGACCAACTTTGGTCCCAAAACCCATGGACTTGCTACTTCAGAAGTTTGTGAAACCAGAGCAGGGGCATGCAGAGAAAGAGAAGTTTTCTACCAGCCTGGCCTACCAGCCCAGCTCAGCAGTGTTTGGCTGGTATTCCTCCTCAGAAAAAGGAAAAGAGTTCACGTTCTGTAGCCCAGAAGGGACTTGACTTCTCTGGCTGGTCTGTCTGTACGTACTGAACGTGTGGGTGGAAGGGGAAGCAGGGGAACGGGAACCAGAGCGGAGACCTGTACATAAATAAAGTAACTAAGTAAACTTTATTTACCTGGAGCTGCCCCAGACGGATGCCAAAAACCTTTGGCTCATTAGCAGTGCCTGTAGCAACACGCAAAGTTAACACAGCAGATGCAGAGCTAATGAGTTAATGGTACATGATCCGCTGTGAAGCCACTTCTGCCAAAAAGTGGGTTTGGCTTTCCTCTTTTTGCTGAAAACATAACGTGAGGGCAATAACTCGGAGTGTTTTATTTCCAGTTCGTTTACTCTGTTTGAGAACACCATCTTCTCTGCAGAGCTGGTTACATTCGCTTGTGTTTGTATCGGTGAGGAGAGCGCAGGATGGATTGCCAGCTGTCCCACGCAGACATCTGTCAAAAGCAGACCACGAGGAGCAAGGGGTGTCCCCACTGAGCTGGGGTTTACCCCTTGTCCGCTCCCTCTTTGTGTCCATCTCCATCATGGCAATCCCTTTGCTGCTTTTTTCCTCCACATTTTTTTCCCCTCAGGGAATCTGAAGGGATGGTGTTTTCTGCAAAGCCTGGGTTTAACAAGGAACTTCAGTTCGCCAAGTGCAGGTCTGTATGGAAACGAGCGCTGGCCAACAGCTGCAAGGAAGCATTGAAAATCTTCATTTTTGGACTTAGAGATGTTACCATCCCTTCCAGCTTGAAATGCCTTTGTGGGCCCGGCCTTCAGCCTTAACCTTTGTACCACGCGGTCAATAAATTAAGAGGAGCACGCATCGCGTCGTGCCTGTGGAAGGCATCAGGCGTGAGACTGGGAGAGCAGAAACATGAGTTTTGGTGCCGAGTTGCTGTCAGACCTTATGCAATCCGTCTCCGAGGCTGGGAGATTCTCGCCTGCCAAGCAAGGGCACTCCCAGCAGGTATGCGGGGTAGGCAAATAGGAGCCTTAGCGCAAGTATTAAGGGCAGCTCATAAAGGAAGTAGGGCAGAACAAGAGAGCTCCCGACTCGAAGCCTTTATGTATTCCTTTCTACCACAGAGAAACACGTACCTTCGAAGCGTGTGACCACATTTAAGAAAAAAAGATAACAACGAAGGCATCAGTATCCTGCACCCAGCTAGGACTCAGCTCTTTCACTGGGTAGTGAAACCTTTTTTGTTCAGAATTATGTGCCTCTGCTTTTCTTCATATTCGATTTGAATTTGCCTGGCACACAGCATCATCCCCTCTCACTCAAGGCAATGCAAGTTTGCCGAATGCCATTCAGAGCATACTGAAAGCACCCAACCATCTCTTCAACCGTCAGTTTGGGGGTTTTTTGTACCTCCAGACAGGCATTCTTCTTCTGAAACATCAGCTCTGTGTTGCGAGACCTGACGCTTTCCCGTGAACGTTTCAGCTTTTCATTGCGTTGCGTCTGCTGAAGTTTCATCACTAGCAGGTTTTCAGACAAACTGTGCTTCACTTTTTTCTCGAGGGCAGCAGACCAGCGTGTCAGCAGCTGCTGGGCCTGGCTGGTTGATCTTGTCAGCTTACACAAGCAGCCCTACAGAATGAATCACGTTGTTGACTGGACAACGCAAGTCCAAGTGTCGCCTCTCGACTGATCTGTGTTTTGACCCCAGCACATGTTAAAAGGCTGGAGTTAAACCAACCCAGTATTTAGGGACTGAAGTGTGATTTGTATTTAACTTGCAGAGCTACTTAGATGATTATAAGTCATGTACACTCCCCACCCCCCAAATAAATCATCTTATAAGATTGGATGCTCACATTTTCAAGGGAAAACATCCTTTGACTTTGCCCATCATTTTTGGGGTGGGAGAGGCCGTGCTGCTACACAAAACACACATGACCTCAGGTGACATCAGTGTCTGCCCTGGAAATAACATATTCTGAATTCAGGTTATAGGACAAGATAATATAATTTTCTAGAGATGCATTTTCTGGTGTTGAAATTCTGCAACTGGAGACCAAGAGCTGACACCATTTAGCTGTTGCAGCCCTGTTAGAAGTCTGCAGATGGGCTCATCCCTCCTGAAGGAGATTTTAATGTTATTTACGCAGACATTCGTATTTTTACCATAGGATACAAAGCTTCCTTCTTTCCATTACTTATAGTTCTTATGTATTTCACTGAGATTTAAATGAAACCTTCACCAGCAGTATCTGACAGGATTTAATGTGTGATTACATTTCAGTGGATTCATTTATCTCACTGCTCTCTTATGAAGTGCCTATAAAGTCAATTTTCATATTTCATCTCAGAAATCTTGGTCAGTTTTGTTGCTACTGAAAGATCCAAGCATCCAAGGCTCAGCTGGATTAATTCAGCCCACTGTGTTTTGAGGGGTCAGTGGGAGGAGAGGTCGGGCGGAAGGGACAGTGTAGCGGAGGAAAGGGCTAGAAGAGGGTTTCGTGGTGGGGGTCCCACACTGAAGGGGAGCAAGGTCTGAAGAGAGGGACAGAAACATCTGTAGCTCGCTAACCTGGGTAGGTGCTCAATGAGGTGCTTAAAAGGAGAGAAGCTCTTGTTGCCCACAGCCTCAATGAAATTTGTTGGAGACCTCCCAGGTCCTTCATCAGCTGTGAACACCCACCCCAAACCCTCCCCGTCATTTTCCCACATGAAGCGTCTCCCAGCCCCCAGACCCCTTTCACCCCTCCTGCTCCCCCTTTTGGCACTCTCAGGCCAAAAGGGACCCTCACTCCTGCAAAATGGAGTTTGGTCTACGGCAGCAAGAAATACTGAGAGGGTGCTGGGCAACATGGATTCACCTGTGAAGAAACAAAAGCATCACCTGCACCCTGCGGTATCTCCAAGGGCTTCTCTGCCTCTCTGCTTCTCTTTGGTCTTCTCCAGTAGCACCTCTAGCCTTCTCTAGCTGGCCTCCTTATTTTTTTAATACTTGTACAAATTAGAAAAAAATGTTTTACTATTAACCTATGAAGTTATAATCTTATTTTCTTTGTTCTTGGCACTCTCTTGAGCAACTGATTTCCAGTAGGCAATGCACCACCATGCAATTACTTTGTTCTTTCAGCTTCTAAAACAGGGATGTCCCCTTACCTTCTTAGGCTTGGAAAGCCCAGGATTTGCTATTACTTGGATTTGTTTACACTTCCTGCTAATAGCTCAGCCCCATTTTCCCCTGAAGGGAGGGGGAGATTTTGAAAAGAAAGAAAAAAAAATTTAAAAAAACCAAAACCCAAACAACAAAACCCCAACCTGCAACAGCTCTTTGCTTCTTGCAAAGTCTTCTGAGTAAAATGCATTCAATACAAAGGTAAGGTTACAATACAGCAGTACATAAACTACCTAAAATTACATAATATATTTCATAAACTGGAACGGCAGGCCATAAATCGCCTAGTCCTGCATGTCAGTGTAACATGTTTCTGGGTTAGTCACTGCTTCCCTCAATAAAAATGAGTTTTCCAAGAAGCAGGCGATGACAGTCTTCTAGGAAGAACCAGAGAGAGAAGCAGAAAACAAGCAGCACGTTCCCATATTTTCAGGTCAGGCCAAAAGCAAAGCCTGGGAGCTTAACAAGTGCTGCTCAAAATGGTAGGACTTCTCCCTGCTCTGGGTATACTCGTTGTTGGAACACACCCAGCCATTTCTTCCTTTTAAGTGTGCGTTTTTCTTATGTGTTGAAACGTATTCCTTTTGTCAGAAGCAGCTCCTGGAGGACCCAACAACCAAATGAAAGAGAATCGACAGTCTACTCACAAAAAAGATTGTATATGGCCTTCTAGCACTGTCCTCCTCAGACAAGGAGCATCAGTAATACAGAGATTTTAATTCTGTACTTAAATTGCTTGCAATTTTGGTACTGAAAGCTATCCTGCAAAGAGTGAACAACAAGACTCACTTTTTAGCAGCTCTAGATAGAAAACAACTTTGGTACATACATATGAGTTAATGTTTTAAAGAACATTAATGCACGGAGGAAAGTCCTTTTCCTTCAGTGGGACATTTTACCTTCTGCTTCGTCTCTGCTCCCTCCTTCTCTCACAAGACTGGGAATCAAATCACCGTCTCTCAGCCTCCTGCCTGAAGTCCTGTTGCTGAGGGAAGGTTGTGATGGGAAGATAAATTAAGGGTCTAACGTGTGATTGAGCTCTTGCAGTCTCCAGTTCCTCTGGTAAGCATGGCTGTTACGTATGGAAAAGCTAAGGTTCACAAACCCTGTGTCTTATGTTGTTTAAAAAAACCCAATAAATATGATACTGAAAAGTAAATCAAGTTCTGCCACTCATAAGTCACTTACTGTCTTGTGGTGGAAGAAGTGTCCAATTAAATCAAATGTAAGCACCAAATATAACCATGGCAGCAGCAGCATACAATATTTTTTGTTGTCACGAATGTAACATTTTGAGAATTCTGATTATCCAGTGCTAAAAAAGACATTTGAAGATATAGCTGAAGTTTCAGGAGACTTTGTAAGTTATTTAAACAGCTGCAGTTAGCTATACAAAAAATGAAATTTTTTAAAAATTAGTGTACATAAAATGGTGTGCATAGCAAATAGCTTTGTGTTTTGTGACCTCCTTTCTGATTAAATCAGGTTGCTTATTTATTACAACCTCTCTCATACTTACTGGTATGTCCCAATAAGAGGTATCCACAAATATATTCATCCTTGTATTGAAAAAGATTAATTTTATTCTCTTTTTGAGAATATTTTCTAAAAGTGGGTGAGAAAACAGGGTCAAAGAACAAGGTATCATCCTCCTGCTCCCACATCCATTCACTTACAGTTGTCTCCAGGAGACAACGAGGAGTTCCTGGTTCTGTGTCCTACTAAAATGACTTCCTTTTCTTTCCGTTATCAGATAACACGAACTCCTAATGAGGCCTCTCGGCTTTAGCTGGTCTCTCGGCTATAGCTGGTTTCGTTAATATTCACACTGGACTTTTCTTTATGGTTCACTTGGGAACAGCTGACACTGGGTATCTGCTGGAGGCTCTAAATACTCCAGCCAATAACCCCTGATGAGCTTCTCTGCAGCCCCTTGCAATACCTTCCAGAAAAGGTATCTAATTGTGCTCAGCTGAGACTGCAGATTTTTCAACGTTGCCTACCAGAGAAAAAAACCCGTATCTTCAGAAAGCTTGATGGAGAGATGGAGGCTGCCCCACCAAACATCATCAGTGACACCCCACTTTGTTGTGTGAGGTCATTAATGAGCAGGAAGACAGATCTCTGGTGCAAGACGACCCTGATAAGGATGGATTGAGAAGAGATTTAGGACACCGTTGTGGTACACGTGCACAGTTTAAAATATTTGTGCCTTAAAAGACCTTAAAACATGATGAGCTGAACCACAACATGGGAACACTGGTCAAGATGATGCTCTGTCTGATGCTGTCCATGACTCTTTTCTGAGCCTGAATGCTGCTGATGTGTCCTATGGAAGAGGAGCTGAACACAGTGAAGGAGTTTGGCTAAATGGCTTATCTGCAGGGAAGACAACTTTTTTTTTTTTTTTTTTGGCCAGAACAAGGCCACTGGACCTGAAGAGAATGCAGAACAGGCAAAGAGGAGTGGTCAGAGACTGGGCCTTGGAGATGGACCGGTGAGGAGAAAGACCAGTGAGCAGTCTCCCCTAAAGAGAGACCTTAATTAAAGGAAGCTATGGTACAGACAGAAGCAAGGACCAGCAGTATCTCAGCAGTCAAACAGCTGAAAATCAATTGGCACAAAAGTCAGGTCGAAAGGTTAGTCCTGGCAGGAGGGATATACTGCACCTGACTTATCTTTTCCCTTCTCATGATCAAACATGTGTTTTTCACCCCTGCTGTTATGCAATGCAGTTGTACAGTATGAAACCATTGCCACATCCTCCTAACAGGTGTTGCTGCATTTTGTATCGGGGTGAAGTTGGAATCATACAAATTGTTTTTTAAATTATTTGGGATAGAGAGGTGCTATTTAACTTGCATTGCAGTAACTCCGATTTTTTTTTTTTTTTTTTTACAGCAATCTGACATATTTTGTAATCGGGACAGACAGAAGGAATAGAGATGATAAAATGCAGCCGGTCTTTTATTTAGTGGCTCAGTTCTCCTAGTGAAGAGGTTCTCAAGAATCAAGATTTCAGTAAGGGAAAAGCTAGGCCCGAGGCAGAGTCAGGAAGCTGGATGAGACTGTGACTTAACCCAAGATTTTCCCCTCTCATACCACCAATAAATAAATAAAATAGATATAAGTTATTGTTAAATACAGGATCAGAAAAATGGGTCTGATGACAAATGTACCTATAAATTGCATACAAAGCATACAAAAAGGGAAAAGATAATTTAGTGCAGGTTTTGGGCAAGAATTTCTAAGCTTCAATGGCCATAAAACACATCCTGCTGGGAAAAGAGGGAGATCTGTTCACATCTTAATTTACAAATAGTTATATAATTAGCTAAGAATAGAGTCAAGCTGGCATGTATTAATGTCTTCATTGAAAGGGATCAAAATTAATGAAAATAAACAAACAAGAAAAGCAGATTAAGAAAAGAGGGTTGAAACAGGTCTAACTGAAATGTTTTCTATCAGATATTTAACTGTTCAACCAAAAACTCCAATGTAACTTAATCATATGTAGGTGACTTGCAATTTGGTAAAAGAAAAAAAAAAAAAAAAGAAGCCTAAATAAAAGACTTATGAGCTCCAGGAGGAGCACAGCTCAATAGATGACTTTTACATTTCAAGAGAACAACTAAGTATGCTGTGGATTTTTTCACGTTTATTAATTTCCCTCAGTTTGCAGCACAGCCCCAGCCAGGTATCTGCTGCTTGAGCAAGAACAGCTCTCAGCCAAGAAACAGGAAAAAGTTTAAGCCTGTAGCTGTTCCCAGCGCATCATCAAACAGCTACATGAAGCTAGAACAGTTGCAAAATGACAAATTAGGCCACAAGACACCTCATGTACGAAACTGGATTGAGGAATTCCAGATTCTAAGAATTTCAACCCAGGGCCTTGTTTCTTTTAAGAGGATTAGACAAAATCCAGCTTCCACGCTGCATGGACCAAATGGTTTAACTGTCTTGTAGAAGCTGATATGGACCATCCAAAACTGAGATAAAGTAACCTTCTCACTGCTACCCAAAAGGTGGAGGCAGAGGACAGGAACGAGGCTGAAGTTCTAGGTCACTCATTCAAGACGCCGTTCTCTCAAACAAGCGTCCCAGGCATTTCTTCACAGCTGGAATTTAACCTGGCCACTGTTGTAAGGGATAATAAGAAGAGTTTTTATAAATATGTTAACAGCAAGAAGAGAGCCAGGGAGAACCTCCATTCTCTAGAGGATGCAAGGGGGAACATCGTCACTAAAGACGAGGAAAAGGCTGAGTTACTCAATGCCTTCTTTGCCTCGGTCTTTAATGGCCCGATGAGTTATCCCCAGGGTACCCAGCCTCCCGAGCTGGAAGATGGGGATAATGAGTGGAATGAACCCCCCATAATCCAGGAGGAAGCAGTCTTTGACCTGCTATGCCACCTGGATATCCACAAGTCTATGGGACCGGATGGGATCCACCCAAGAGTGCTGAAGGAGCTGGCAGA
>NW_009260344.1:270585-385363 GCF_000687185.1 Egretta garzetta | reverse complement strand
GTCGTTGCAGCAGTCAACCCCAGAATGAGCAAAACTACTGTCCATACTAAAAGAAAAGAAGTCGCATTTTCTGTTTTATGGAGTATTTATTCCCTTTTCATGCACGTGTCAAAACGATTGTTAGTGTTGTGTTGTGTTATAAATCTGTATGCTGTTAAGTTTAAAATAATCTATAAGAAATCTGTCATGCTCATTAATATAATACTGTGTCACCTCGAATACTGTGTTCAGTTTTGGGCCCCTCACTACAAGAAGGATGTTGCATTGCTGGAGCATGTCCAGAGGAGAGCAACCAAGCTGGTGAGGGGTCTGGAGCACAAGTCATACGAGGAACGGCTGAGGGAACTGGGGTTGTTTATTCTGGAGGAGGCTGAGGGGAGACCTGATCGCCCTCTACAGCTACCTGAAAGGAGGCTGTAGTGAGGAGGGGGTCGGCCTCTTCTCCCTGGTAACAGATGATAGGACGAGGGGGAATGGTTTGAAGCTGCGCCAGGGCAGGTTTAGGTTAGATATTAGGAAAAACTTCTTCACCAAAAGGGTTGTCAGGCTCTGGAATGGGCTGCCCAGGGAGGTGGTCGAGTCCCCATCCTTGGAGGTATTTAAAAGAAGGATAGATGAGGTGCTTAAGGACATGGTTTAGTGGTGGGATGGCAGGGTTAGGTTAACGGTTGGACTCGATGATCTTAAAGGTCTTTTCCAACCAAAGCGATTCTATGATTCTATGATTCTATAAGCATTTCAAATTGCTCCAAACACTCAAAATTTTAGCATATAAGTGCTTGTCAACTGCTTCACGGCTGCTTGCAGTACAAGCTTCTGCTGTGACTAACACCTGGCTGGTCTGGCAGCTGAACCCAAGCCTTTTGCTAAGTAACAACACGCTGTCCTGAACGAAGACCCAGTCAACAAAAAGACCACTTCCTAAAACTAGCATGTTACAGACTGCATGCATCTCTTCTTCCAGAATATTGTTATAAAATAGCCGTTAAACAGAACAGGTCAATAGTAACTAACGTTAGCTTAAGGCACCTAATGATTTCATGCTATTCTTCAAATTTTGGCTTCAGCATTTAGACATAAGAGAGAGCATTAGCTCTGAACTAATGCACATGGCCCGAGCTTTGTACCACAGGTTACCTATACCCGAAATAATGAAGTAATTTATCAAGTAACATCCCCTTACTGTAGAGAATATCTGACAGAAGACGCCCAGACCTTTGGAGTTTAGCACCATTGGTAGCCTTCAGTGCAGTGGTTAATGGAGATTAAGACCTTGATTTGAATTTCTAATCTGAATTTGCCTGGCTCCAGCGTTCAATCTCTGCTATGTCTTCCTTAACCACATTAAAAAAGCCTCACAGCATCCACTATGCTCTTTGGCAAGATTGCTTTTGTGTTGTATACCCCTTCCCTGTTTTCTACTTGATGAGGCAAAACACTCTCCCCCAGATCTCCTACAATATACGATTTTCCTCTATTCCTTGAACTTGGGTTTTTGTGACTCTTGTACAAATTCTTCAGTTCAACATTTATAAAACCTTAGCCCCAGCATCTGCCCAGTAGCAGAGTGGTTTCATAGTGGTTGGATGGGTGCTGGGGGTAAAACTACCACAGTACATTCTGTTTACATCCGCTTGCTGCATTAGGCCTCATTGCTACAGAATTACCTTAGGAGTTGGCTCATGGGAAGCTCTATGTTCAGAACAACCCTTAAACCCTTTTCACTGGTGCTATTTCCCAAGAGCCAATGTGCATATTTAATTTTCATTTCTTGTTCCTAGAAGGAAGACTTTGTAGGTGATAACACTAGCATGCTACATTTAAAAGTCCTAGTTTGGAGCAATTTGTTTTCATGCAATTTAAATTGGCAGGCATTCTTTTAAATTTGTTTCTGGAATCCCAGTGAAAACATTGAATGGTACTACTATGACACCAATACTTTTGGGAATTCTTCTAGAAAGCATCTCTGCTTGATTTTCCATCTATGGTCTCTGAAAACATTTGCCAGGCTGCACTTCAGCAGCTGGACGCACGCTCTGTTATAATGGCCCGCTCACATGGAACCATCGTGCGGTGCTGCAGGTACAAACTGAAACATAAGAGGTTTCAGTTGAATGTGAGGAAGAACTTCTTTCCTTTGAGGGTGACAGAGCACTGGAACAGGCTGCCCAGGGGGGTTGTGGAGTCTCCTTCTCTGGAGATATTCAAAGCCCGCCTGGACGATGTCCTGTGCAACCTGCTCTAGGTGAGCCTGCTTTAGCAGGGGGGTTGGACGGGGTGATCTCCCGAGATCCCTTCCAACCCCTGCCATTCTGTGATTCTGTGAAACAGAAGTACTAAGATTGGTTTGAATGAAATACGAGTGCGAATTATTTCTGTGAAAGCAGGAGCAGCAGCACGGGTTGAAGGAACAGCATGAATCGATAACTGGGAACGTGATTAACGGCAATTAAACTGGTAAACACTGAGGAATGTGCTGTTTATATCAAGACCAGGAGGCCTGAGCTCTGATAAGGCCAGAGCAGGATGACTTGTCAGCAGAAGACCCGAGGGCCGATAAGAGGAGGATGGCAGCGAGGTTGCAGCGCTCTGTACACGCCAGCCCCACTGCCTGTTAGCCCAGCAGGAAGAAAGGCCGTAGCCGTAAAGATGCCCAAATGAGGAAGCACAAACAACAGGTAGCAACCTTCCCCACGGTTTATGGGGGATGAGGTAAGCAAGATTGTGATGGAAAGTCACATTGTAATAGCTGTAGGATATAAATACCTGGATGGTTGTTGTGGTTTAACTCCGTCTGGTAGCTCATCCCCACACAGCTGCTTGCTCATCCCCCACCCAGAGGGATGGGGGAGAGACTCAGAAGTGTAGGGGTAAGAGTGCAAAAACTTGTGGGTTGAGATAGAGACAGTTTAATAATTAAAATCAAAACACACACAAAAGAAAAAAAAAGAAAAGGAAAACAGATAAAAAAAGCCCCAAACCAAGAAAAACAAGTGCTTCCCAAAACCTAATTGCTCACCACCAATTGACCGATGCCCAGCCAGTCCCCAAGCAACTGCTGCCCTGGCCAACCCCCCCTCCCTGCCAGTTTTATTGCTGAGCAGATTGACTTACAGTCTGGGATGTCCCTCTGGTCAGTTGGGGTCAGCTGTCCCAGCCGTGTCCCCTCCCAACTCCTTGTGCACCCCCAGCCTACTCGCTGGTGGGATGGGGGGAGAGGCAGCAAAGGCCTTGACTCTGTAAGCCCTGCTGAGCAGTAACAAAAACATCCCTGTGTTATCAACACTGTTTCCAGCACAAATCCAAAACATAGCCCCATACCAGCTACTGTGAAGAAAATTAACTCTATCCCAGCCAAAATCATCACACTAGAAAGGTTTTCCACCACCAAGGAAGACCCTCAGTGACATGGCATTTAATCAAGAGCCATCGTTCCTTGTCTTCCGTGGGGATCTCCGGCCTGCCTGGACACGGGCTTCTGGGTGCTCGTGAGCGTGGGGGCGTGAGAATATGACTAAGTGAAAACTATGAGAGACAACATGAGTGACCAAGATTGGTTTTGTTTAAAATAAATACCTCCTTCCCTCTCCCTCTGGTCCCGAGTTGAATTTTGTCACATTAATTTCCTACTGCACACAGTCAACGAACTAGAAAATAGTCTCTAAATGTATAGTCTCTGCAAAGGAGGACAGCTGTTTGACCAGAATTATTTTCTGTATAAGCCTATTTTAGTTCTTTGTTATTTGAATCTCATAGTAGACCTCCCAGTGTGGTGTTTCACACTGGTACCATGGCAACGAGCATATCATCATCCCACACGCTTTCTCTGAGCATTGGGACAACATGAACATTATTATGAAATTTCTGTGCTCAGAGATCTCTTCTGAACAAACGTTAGCAGGCCAGCACCTTTCGGTCAACTCTGACTAAGCCTGGTTTCAGTTTTTAAAGCTGTAGATATTGAATACCCAATAGAAATAAACTTCCTGATGGCTTATAAGGGAGCTACGAAATATAGAATCATAGAAAGCTTTGGGTTGGAAGGGACTTTCAGAGGTCATCTAGTCCAACCCCCCTGCAGTGAGCAGGGACACTGCTAACTAGGTCAGGTTGCTCAGAGCTCCGTCCAACCCAGTCTTGAATGTTTCCAGGGGTGGAGCCTCCATTATCTTCACGCAAACCTGTGTTTTTGTCATGGTTTTTACAGGTAGAACGTACCCACTCTGAACCTATCTCCACACTTAACAATTTGACCTTCGACCACCTGTCCAGTAATGAGTCTGTATGGCAGCTAGCGAGTATTTCAGCAAAATGCCTTGGCGTCTTCATCTGTGTGAGGTAGATTTTTCCAATCAATATCTTAAATGCCTCAGCAAATTTCTGGACTTTAATTTCTATTTCCTCCTCTTTCCACTTTAAAGATTTGGGTTTTTAAGTGTCAGTATTTAATCACTGTCCTCAGTTTGTCAAAAGGCAACAGGATCTCCTCTCTTGCTGTCATAGCTTTGCAACCATCTGGTCAACTTTTTCTTTTTTAAAAAGCTTCTAGTTTTTAACCAATTTATTTAATTAACAAGCTGAACAGATTTACTTTTTTGGGGAACAAAACGTGAATGTCATTCTAGGGTTATCTCTGCCAGTTGGTAACAAATGTTGTCAAGTTTTGACCACTGGTTCCTAGACATGCACCGAAATCCAGTATGGTGATTACTTAATTGTAATGATCTATAACCTAAACCGGCTGCGTATGGTTAGATACAATGTTTTTCTACAGGCATATTGCAATAAGCATATTTTACTGCTGACTGCGAGTCATCTTCCCCCACAGTGGTGCACGATAAATTAATCATCCAGTTCTGAGCTTTAACGAGACAGCTCTCTGCCAACACATTGCTGCCTCGTGCTTCACCAGCCGATGCATTCCTTCATTTCTGTTTCAGTTCCTGCAGTTCGAAGTTATCAGTATCTCCAAAGCAGATAACGATCGATTTTAGTGTAGGGCGTCACCTCCCCTATTTTATCTTTCTCAAGTAAATAAGAGATTAAAAAAAAAAAATCCCAGGCACATTCCAATAAAAATTGTTTCAAGGCTTTATTCTATATTTTTACAGTCTGCTAGCACACTGTGATGAGAAAACATTCAGCTGTTTCAAACCATGGATGCAGAACAAGGATCCATCACTGGTGATGGTGAGAGAAAAAAGTTTTAAGCAGCCTGAAGAAAACAACCAACCTCAACAGGCTGCTGATGGATGAACAGAAATTTTCTTTTTTGTCACAGGCCTTTTAGAAGTCTAAAGAGTTATGTTGACAATTCTTCCATTTTATTAGGCCAGTGATAAAAGGTGTTTGTCCTCTTGCATGCCTTGTTATTGATTACTATGGTCAAGGTGGCTCCTAAAGCTTCACTAAATCAAAGACAGCTCTGGACTCGTCTCTCCCCAAGCAACCTCCTCCTCAGAGTTACAGAATGAGCAATGGATTGAAAAGTTTTGCTTAACTAAGGTTTTTTCCTTACAGCTATCTGTATGTCCTTGGGAACTTCTTATCTCCATTTACAGTTCATGCCACCGAAAAAGATCACGCTACTTAGCAGCTCTATCAGAAGTTTCAGCTCTCTTGGTAGTCATGCTAATAACGTTGACTAGTGCAAAATGATGCAGCCCATTTCTGTTCTGACTTCTTCCAGGCTTCAGATTCTACTTTTTCAAACCCTAAACGCCAGCTCGAACTTACTTATTCAGCGGTTATCAGCATTTTCTTGTGTGTAGTCTGACTGTTCTAGACTGGTAGACATCGTCTTTTCCTCATACACTTGGGGAAAAAAAAAAAAGTCTCACTCGTTAATTTGAAAATTATGTCTGTGTAAAGCTGGCTAAACCTTATACCAGTTCTTAAAATATTAAATGGAAACTAAACTAACCTCAGAGAATATTTCTTTCGGGACATGAGTCTGCATTAAAGACCTCAGCTGCAGTTCTGTCAATTTTGTTCACTATTTTCATGCCCCCCATCTTAATTTGTCAAGTCAAACATTCACATTTTTGGCAGTCTGATACCACAAACAAAAAGATTACATAGCATGAGCTACAAACCCCACCATCCTAAGAAGCTACACTTGCCATTCGGGTATCCAGCGTCAATGAATCTTACAGGACAGAGAGACAAAGTTGTTTTGGGTTTTGGGGTTTTTTTTTTGTGGGTTTTTTTGTTTGTTTTTAAAAGGCAATTTAAAACCAAGCACACATTAGCTGAATTCATGCAGTATTGTATTAAACTGGATGCAACAAACCTGCAGTCTGTGGCTGTATTATCCAGTATTTGGGGCAAGAAATAACAGACACATCAACCCAAGACAGAAGGGAGGATTCTCCACCCAGATGCTGGCTTTAAAAGGTATGGCATCCCTTTAGCCACAGCTGCGTGGCATTTGAAGTCACCCACACCCTCCAGCTTGATCAAAGCAACAGCTGATCACAGCCCACACATACAAAAAGACACTCTAAGGATTCACAGTGAAAGATTATTTACTTAAATCCCTTCAGCTTCCCCTTCTCTGCCTTTCCAGCAACTAATCTCTTATAGCGCAATCCAAAGAGCAAAACAGAACCACGCAGCCAGCAAAAGCTCTCGGTGCTTTTTCATCGTTCACAACATGCATCAAGTAAACAAGGTGTAGCATTCCCAAGGTACTTTACTAGTATCAATGACACCTTGTTCTTCAAGAAAAAACAATTACAAGTTTTGCATAGAGAGAAGAAACTATAAACCCCCCTCCTCTTAAGCAGAAAATGCCAGCAAACCCCTCCGATATACAGGGGTATATACCCCTAATATAATAGTTAACTTGAAAGGGAAATACTGCCTAATCACTATGTAATTCAAACTAATTAACTGTGTCAAGACCAAAAGGTATTTAGAGTCTAAATGGCTTTTAAATAACTCATTAAATATTCAATATAATACTTCAGAAAGGAAAAAGCCACCATCGAAAGGTTTGAAAGTGGCCACTTCCACAAATATCACAGAGACAACCGAAGTTAGTCATTACCTGCCTAATGTTTCCAGTTTTGTCTTTAGTATCTTCTGCTCTTTCTCCAAGAAGCCCCACGACCCCTTAGTTTGAGCAGTTAAATAGAGTTTTTCAGTTCGTGAAAAGCACAGAACACACTTAGTTTCCCCAAACTTCACCAGATAGCCTTCACGACAGATAGTGACTTGCATGTCTTCTACTTACTGAAAATACATCTTCTCACAAAGAAAAAGATAAAAGAAACCGAGTATTAGAAAAAAGACGCATTCCTGACTTACTAGACTCGGTGTTTTCATTAAGAGCCAAGTTTGTCTAGATCCTGTTTTATTTGAGAGCATTCCATTTAATGAAATACTATTTTAAAAAATACGTATAACATTATGGTTAGGTTTAACTTTACATTTGCCACGTCCAGCCTGAGAATGAACTGCAAAGACCCCCAGGACCACACATTAACAAGTTGCTATGGCATATGTAACTGTGGCAACGGTAATATAGAGCACGCTCAGCATCCTGAAAAAAGATTTTTGTTGGATGTGTGTCAGAGAGGCCTGGTTTCCTGATTTGTCCGTACACCCCCTCATCTCTACTTGCCTCAAGCCCAACTTGCCTCCTCATTCCCGTGACTTTACCTCCTCTCCTCTGCAGTGCCTGTAGTTTTCTTTCCACGGTACGCTACCCACCCACAGTATGCTATGGAGTATACCGTCATCTGGGGGAGGAAGCCGTATTGTCACTTATTTTAGGTTAAACTGATACTAATTTATTGGCCACCCTGTGCGTACTGATCAGCCAGCTGGAGAGCACGTCACGTTCACACGGCAGCCCTTCCGTAAGCAATGCTATCGATTTAAATCGATCACCTCTGCCAGCCAATTTTTTCTTTAAGCATGTAGAAACTCTTCAGCCAGATTTGGCAAAGATCAAGACTGGACAAGAGCTTCAAAAGTTACTAGGGAGAACACCAAATGGTTGGATGAATAGGCTGAATTGCATGAGCAGAATTCTCTTAAGGCTAAAAAGGAACAAGAATTAAACATATCCCCACGTCTCATGGGTAGGCAAAAAACCTGTATCATAATAACCACCTGAAAAATTAAAAAAGCATCATAGTGTCTGCTGGTGAAGCATGCAAGAAAGTTGTTCTCCCCAAATTTTCTGAAACTGTGCCCATATTAAACATCTTGCCTGTGCAAATGTTTAATGCACATTGACATTTTTAAAACCTCAAGGAACACTGCACTATAATCACCCAGAGCAGCCTAAGTATTTTTAATAAGAAAAAAAATGGAGAAAATAATTATAATATTGTGATACATACAGAAGAAAACTATACAATTATTATACAGTATAGACAGAAAAAATACAAGAAACCAAGGCAAGGTAGACAAGGAATTGTATTTAGACAGCTTGGCTTTAGCTAATTAATATCTATAACCTTTCACGTATATGACACTAGACATGCACGTTACAGACACACCCACAGATATCATTCCCTTAGTTTATGGGCCACCCCTGTAAACTGTCCATAAAACATCCACTGAGTTAATTTAGTTCATGACTTTGGGCTTCACCTGGTTATGGTGGTCCCTCAGGACCTTCTAATTCCTGACTGCTGGCCCCAGTATTCCAGCACTGGAGAAAGCGGCTGATAATTTGCTTGCCTGGATGACAGCTGGAATCTTTTCGCTGATCTCAGAGCTCCCTTAGTGATCAGGTGGTTTCTGACTTGTTTATGATTTCTGTCTCTTCCCCCTCCTGTTCTTGTGACTGCTCCGCTGCAGAACAGGCTACCTCTTTTGATTCTCCCTCCTGCTCTCAGGAGAAGCTTCTTCCTCCCTTACATAAATGAGCTGACTTCTGCTTCCATTGCTTCTTCTTGACTATTGGGGCAACTGATACAGTTGAGGGTTGGGTCTCTGGTTTAGCCAGGGCTATTTGTGTGTCTTCAGACCCAGAGACCTTTCTCTTCCCCTTGAGGGTGCTGAATAGTGCTCGGCCAGCATATGCCAGGCCCCGGCACAGGGTGAGAAGTTGTGTCTCTGGCATGGTCAAAGCGTTCTTTTTTCAAACATCCTATCACTTCATCAAGATCCTGCACTTTTTTGGGGGTAAAGCCTCAGACCATCAGAAATCACAGCCCTTCCAGGTGCCTGCCCATATGCTTGCACATGCCTTGCTACCCATATCCACACTGCCTTGGGACATAGCCCTATGTCATATTCCTAAATAGTTGGTCAACCTTCGGAAAAGCTAGAAACGTATTCTTGAAACATGCCAATAGGAGTATTTTGGTTACCCAAGGACGTTCAAGATACTGAAGAGTTATTATAAAAACGGAGAAAACTTCTACTCTGCAGGAAAAGAAGGGGAAGATAGTGTTCTTCGTTTCATCTACCGATTGGTTCTCAGAGCAGAAAAGGGATAAAGTGCAATTGTTAATTATCTTCATGAGATGGTTCCTGAAGTAATGGGAAGGCAACAACGCAGGGCCCAAATGCCAGATTAGGCTCAAGCCCGATGTTTTTATCATAGTTCTCCCAGGCAAAACACAACCAAGTGCTACACTGCACAGCAAATGGCAGAAGTCAAACATAGACCTCAACAAGCTCTCAAATTTGACGTACAGGAAAAAAAAAAAAAGGGGGAGTATGGCATTGATCAGATAAACCAATGCCAAACCCAAGTCAATCAACATTGTGACAAGCAGCTGTTTAACAGAAAATAATTATAAGTTCCTTCTAACACGTTGTAGTCAAATCTGTTATCTCAAACCCTTCAAGCCCTGCACTGCATGCCAAAAAGGACGGTTGCAGTTTAATTTCACACAGCCACTCACTCATTCCCCCACAGTGGGATAGGGGAGAGAATCTGAAGAGTAAAAGTGAGAAAACTTGTGGGTTGAAATAAAGACCCAAACAAAACAAAGAAAGAACAAAAGAAAAATGAAACCAGGAAAAACAAATGACGCAAAAATTCCAATTGCTCGCCACCAGCTGAGCAATGCCCAGCCACTCCCTGCGCAACCCCTGGCAAACTTTCTCCACAGTTTTTACTGTTGAGCATGATGTCACACGGTGTGGGATACCACTCCGGTCAGTTTGGGTCAGCTGTCCCAGCTGTGTCCCCTCCCAGCTTCTTGTGCACCCCCAGCCTCCTCGCCGGTGGGGTGGGGCAAGAGGAAGCAAAGGCCTCGACTCTGCGTCAGTGCTGCTCAGCAGTAACGAAAGCATCCCTGTGTTATCAACACTGGTTTCATCACAAATCCAAAACAGAGCCCCATACTAGCTATTGTGAAGAAAATTAACCCTATCCCAGCCAAAACCAGTCCAGAGCCCAAGCCTTTATAAATAAAGAATAACCCATATTAGACAGTTAATTTGCATGTTGCGGAAGTAACACCAGGACAGGGAGGCTGGTACAGAATGAATTATTCAGGAGGTGAAACCCAACAATTATCATCTTAGCATATCTAAAACCACAACACCACATTAGAGGGTGTGTTCTCTCATATAAATGCATCAGGTAAGATTATAAACAAAATGCGTACAAACTAGAGTTGAGCACGTGCTGATCATTAATTCTACCCCATGTAAACCTATGTCAACCACATTTCACAGTTTTTCACGGGCCAGCTTTCAGCAAGTAAGCGCCACAGTTACACATATATTCAGATGCATATAAATATACATAGATACATATTCAATTATGAATACATACTACATTTATAGGTTGGTTAGCAGATAGAACTCTGTCAAATTGAGGTCTTGGTGCAAAAGGTGTTGTACCACTGTAGGAAACTGTCAGTTCTGCTCCCAGGGCAAAGGGGAAGTTACAGAAAGTGGGGTAATTACAAAAGAAGCCACCATGGTGTGCACAATTTCTATTAATATATTGATACAGAGATCTTCCTGGATGGCAAAACAACTTCAGAGGATATTTTCTCCTAATAATAAACCTTTTGAGACTGGCTACACTGATACATAACAAAGTACTCCTATATCCTTTTCCACAGAAAAGTGAAAGCAATAGAAGAGAAAGAGGACTGTCTCTTTTCACAGCATTATGGGTTCACTGTCTAGAAGTATTTATCTGGGGTTTTTTTTTTCCACTTTTTTTTTTTTTTTTTAAGGAAAAGAATTTTAAATAAACAGGAATTTTGTTTTGGAAACATAACTGGAAAAAGCAGAATTATCCAGAATTTCACTGCCAGGATGAGCTCTTTTGGAAAAATCTTTCATGAGTAATGGCAACATATGAGTCTCATGCTACGTTACAGAAAATGACAGTAAACCTATGTCACAAGGAAAAGACTATTTCTACTGCCATTTGATGAAAAGTTTCGAAGACTTCCTAATATTAACTGTACTGGTGAGTAACAACCTTTAGTTACTGTAACGTGCTACTTGAGTCAAATGTGATGGATCCAAAACTGATGTCTTAACTAATAACCTAAATTCCCTTTACTGAAAAGGAACATGACACACACCCTAGAAGCATCTGCATCTCATACTTAAGCTGCAAAAAGCCTTTTTTTTTTTTTTTTTTCCCCCCCAATCAAGCCTTCATCTTTCCCCAATCTCAGGGACAAATCTGAAATAAAAACCAGAGCACACAGTGAGAAAAGTAACTACTTTTTTCCTTTTAATATAGATGTAGTACAGAATGTTTAATTACAGCAGGACAGTGCTTCCAGTTAAATAAAATTAAAAACCTTTATTTTCCCCAAATATAAAATTACTAAATTAATGTCTTAAAAGAATAAGAATATGGAAAAAGCTTTAAATTATACCACCATTTACCACAGTAACCATGATCACCAATTACATACTCCATTGCTTTGGCAAAAAAGTTTTTTTCTTTTAATAACTGCATATAAACCTAACATAGCAAAGACTGTATACATCTTTATATTGCACTTATTTATACACAGGAATAAATGAACTGTAAAGTCTGCATATACTTGGAATGAGCAAATTTTCACAATAAACTGAAAGCAGAAGGATAAGAGCTGGTATGAGTATTAAAAAATGCTTAGAAATGTAATACATTTATGTACAGAATGTATGGACTGTATTAACAAACAATATGTACATGACAATTTACTACTACTGATATTTTAGTATAACTCAGTGTTCATTAATACAGACCTTTGGTTGTATTTAGTTGTTTGATAAGATCTAAGCTCACATACCTCCAAAATGCAACAAGGTATAAAATAAAGCACAACAATTTGCCAAATGGTACAAAAACTACTATTGTCAGTTCCATTAAACCCAAAAAACTAGTGTCTCTGTCTAGCCCCAAAATAGTTCTTGTACTTGGAATCAATCTCTATGTGCCATACACAAAAAGAACACCTGAATGTTACATATCTGCAAAATTACATCCCACAACACTTTTTTTTGTAATGTGCAATTAATTTTAATAATACTTTCTAATGAAAAAGAGAATTTAACTTCAACTTTATAATTTTCCAACACGCACCTCTGCAATGACATTGTGAATACTTTTAAATGTTACCAGCCAGTTTAAAAAAATATATGTGCGCCTCCCTTACTCTAAAAGACTATTACCAGTAACTGCTATTCGCTAAGTGTGCTCAGACATTCGTATGAATTATGCAGCTTGCACGTGCCCAACATTTAGCTTCAAAATCATCCTGAGTTTGCACACAATGAAGCAAATCCACATACTCTGAAAAGAACGAACATACTTTCCTTTACAAAACGATCATGCAACTGAAGAAGAACTGGGCATCCCATGAACTGTTGTGCTTGTTGGAGTTCCACTTATGGCGTTGAAAATGTGTAGAGAGTTAGGCGTAACACTGGCCTTTTCTTCAACTGGAGTAATCTTAAAATGGAAAACATGTATTTACCAAAATGGTACAAAATGACACAAGCATTTATAAAACAGCTGACCGATTTATAAACGTGCTGCTTATCAACTCAACTTTTTAGTACTTTCTCAATTGCACGGAACTTTTTTGGGGGGATGGTTACTCTTTTCAGCCATCCTCTACCAGATTTAGGAGGGCAGTAGTTATTTCTCCAACACCAGTTCTCCTAATTTAGCTATTACATTGCCTTCTCCAGAGGAAGATTGATTACATTCTCCCTTTTTTCCTTGTTAACTTTCAAAAGGAGTTTTACAAGGACAAAGGCTTGCTTTTTGCCCTTTTTGGTTTTTTTTTTTTTTTTTCCTTTTTTTTTTTTTTTTTTTTTTTTTTTTTTTTTTTTTTTTTTTTTTACTTAGAGGTATGATTTGAGCTTTTCTTAGCTATCAAAGCACAAAACAGACTTCATTCTTAACAGTTATGAATTCACTGATGCTAAGATTAGAAATATTGGAAAGAAAGGAATTATATAAAGATTAGACAAACTAAGAGCATAAGTAAATAAAATTAATTACCATCCCATCTGATCATATTGGCAAGCAGCAGAGGAGAAAAAGAAAAATCTGTTAAGATTCTGTTCTATACTTTTCCACAACAAAAATTTTGCAATTGTTTAAAATCCACACTATTATAAGACAGCTAATAGTTCTGTTTCAATGACATTAGAACAAACATTGTGAGAAGCTCTTTTTCCAAATACAGCAATAGGCAGGCATACAAAGGTGAGATTTTTAAAGATCTCAGTGAAGAGCCTCATGATTCTAAGCCTTCAGGGGAATAATCAATCTAATTAAAAAAAAAAAAACCAAACAAAAAACCCAACCCAACAACATAGCATGTTTCAATTATTTACAACTAATTACATTTATATAAAAAGAACACGGTGGTAGGCTAATAGTGCACATTACCACAGTCAGTGCTGTACTTTCATATCCTGTTCACGGTACCTTATAGGTATCAGTTGTTTTGCCCCTTCTTCTCTTTGTTTACTTTTAGACAATGGGATTTACTCCTGAAGTTTCAGGCTTTTTCTTATTGTCAATCTTTGGAAACTCACACACCTGAGCATTTTTTAAACATATATATCTTGCATTGAGTTCAAAGTATTCTTTCTTGTGTACAAACTGTCATTATAACTTTTACTCTTTCCTATGCCAGGGGAATAGTAATCTTTCATTTATTACCCTTATCATTAAATTATTTGACCAAAATATTTTCCTCTCTTTTCTGAAGGGGTCTTCTGTACAGCTGTCTAATTCTCCCATACACCTTGTTCATCTTAATCAGCTGTCCAATCAGTTATCCTCCTTTCTAAAACCCTCTGCTGCTTTCTGCTTTTCAGTACATCACACTGAAATACAGTCAACGGTCTCATTTTTTATCAGCTAAGCAATCTCTTTTCTAGGGATCTTTCAAAACTGTTTTCCTCTATATATCTGAAAGACACTTTTTAAAAAAAAAAAAAACAAAAACCAAAAACCCACGAACCAACAAAACACATGGATTCTGACAAAATGGCATCACTCCCTACAAACCCTGTTTCACAATATTCTCTGTCATTGGTGGTTAAAAAAAGGTAGCTTTGTGGTAAGCTTTTCCCTGTAAAGTGTAACAAAAGAATAAGAGAATGAAAATAAAGCCTATGCGCTTGCTGTATTCTTGTGCTTCACCATAATTATATCATAGCACAGAGCTACTCATAGCACAGTACCTGAGAAGAGCACATCAGGAAATAATGGAGAGCAAGGAAGTGTGTGAAATTTAACCACTGGAATAATCTCCCCAGGGAAGTGGCTGACTTTGCCACATTGGACACTTTTAAGGCTCAGCTGAACAGGGTGCTGGGCCATCTTGTCTAGCCTGTGCTCTTACCTAGAAAGGTTGGACCAGATGATCCTTGAGGTCCCTTCCAACCTAGGATTCCATGATTCTATGAAGTGAACTTTAGATACTTGACACACTTTTGAACAGAAAAAAAAAATTGCCATAGAAGTTTTGGATATCATCTAAGCAAAGGTAGAATAAAGGCAAATCTTTCTTAGATAAGCCTATGGGTAAGCTGTTACACCGGCAAGCTGAATAGCTTTTTGAGCTAGTATTTCTTGGATAATAGAGTAATTTAGAGATGCATCCTGGTTTCATCTGGGATAGAGTTAATTTTCTTCCTAGTAGCTGGCATAGCACTGTGTTTTGGATTTAGCATGAGAAGAATGTTGATAACACACTGATGGTTTAGCTGTCGCTAAGTAGTGCTTACACCAGTCAAGGACTTTTCAGCTTCCCATGCTCTGCCAGGTGCACAAGAAGCTGGGAGGGGGCACTGACCCAGACTGGCCAAAGGGCTATTCCATCCCATATGATGTCACGCTCAGTATGTAAACTGGGGGGAGTTGGCTGGGGGGCAGCGATCACTGCTCAGGGACAGGCAGAGCATCGGTCAGTGGGTGGTGAGAACTGCATTGTGCATCACTTGTTTTGCATATTCTCCTATCATTATTATTATTATTTTCCTCTGCTGTTCTATTAAACTGTCTTTATCTCAACCGACGGGTTTTACTTCCCCCCCGCCCCGACTTTCTCCTCCATCCCTCTGGGGAGTGAGTGAACAGCTGTGTGGTGTTCATCTGCCTGACAGGTTAAACCACAACAAGATGTCAAAAAATAGCAAAAATAATTGCACATCTAAAGAATGCAATTTGATTTCTTAGTAAAGTCTATAGTTTTTGTATGGACAAGAGAAACTTAGAGCTCCTCTTTGTATCAACTGGTTATGCAGGCCAGGACGCATTGGTTCCTAGACTAAGAAAAGTTGCTATTATGGTCATATATCTAAGGAAGCCTCACAGATGTGTGTATTTGTAAGGTAAAATTTTATCAAAAACCACAGGTATTTCTTCTGGGCCAGAAATACAAGTCTTGAGGGTTAAGAACTATGAGCCACTCTATTGCTCTGGGAAAAGATTATACAAATAACAGTAGATGAAAGAAAAAGAACCTGAAGTGATAAATATGATGAATAAAAATGTCAAGAAGTCAGGGATCAAGCATGAATCTTCAGCCCTTCCTATCCTCTGGGAAATAATATCCTTGGCTCTGAAGTCAGATGACGTTTCTACCATAGATCCCAGATGCAAGGTCCTACATCTCGCTCCATGAGAGTTCTGTTTTTCTTTTTCTCATGTCTCCAGCTTGTCGGTAGTGGATTTCCCTCAAGAAAATGTGTTGGAATACCTCTTGAAAGATGTTTAACGCTTTGTTGCAGAAGCAAATGCTTACACCTTCAAAATCTGAAGAAAAAGGGCTAAGCTTGCAGATCAAATCCCCCTACAGTTACCAGGAAGTATAGACTAAAATGAACTTTTTGAGCCACTGAATAGAGACCCCTGTAACTACTACATATAAGAAGTATAAATGACATATATATTCATGTCATTAATTTTTTTTAATCTTTACTATTGTCTTCCTCCCCTAGGAAAAAATAGGCTGGCGCCAACCAGATTTCCTTTCTTAACGAGGAAGACTTAATTCTGAAGGTCAAGAAATCATCTGCAGAAAACTCACAAAGAGAAAAAAAATGAGGAAGTTCCACAATTCCATGATATGCATATACTCCAACAGGTTAAAAAAAAAAAAAAAAAAAAAGGAAACAATCCTTTTATGTAAAGCATTACATACACTTTTCCTAGTGGGTTCACATTATAGTTAGATTCTGAATTCCGGTATACATATTTTAATTTCAGCACGTACTTGTTCATGCATTATTTCAGAAAGCTCTTTTGCCATTTCTCTGTAGTTGGCCTTCATTTCTTCTTGATATTCCAATTGATCTTCCTTTATAAGTCGTTCATTTACACCCAGAGCATGCCCACAAGCTTCAACAAATTGCCTGATTTAGATAAAATAATAAAAAAAGATCTCAACCAGGAATACAAAACCCAAATGATTCATTCAAAATGCTAGCTTAAAGTTTGTTTTTAATGCAGTCAGAACACTATAAAAGTTTTTTTAAAAAATTCTTATGATATCACTCTTGGAAAAAAAAAGTCAGTTTTTTTCCCCCCAAGAAACATACCTAAAAACTTCCTTTAGTAGCTTTACTTTATTGTCTGGGTATCTTTTGGTGTTAGTGTCATCTAAGAAGGCTCTTGCATATGCTAACGGACCAGCATTAACCTGAAAAGAATAAAGAATTACAAAATAAAGTCAGTTCTCTGAAATATTGTCTTAGCAATAACAGATACTACAGGTGTCTGTCTGATTTGCTTTGCTTAGGAGAACACATCAATTTCAAAAAAGCTGGACTTATTTCATAAGAAGACTGGAGCTGGGACATAAAAGCAGGAGAGGTCTCTACAGCACTCTGTATAAACTTGTCCTGGCACAAAGAAACCACCTCGATGATGTGGCAAACTACCTGCTGATAGTGACAATTTGTCATCTCTGTTCATGAAATTAGGGTGGGAGAACGAGGAAAATGAGCTAAATCTACTACTGTTTGATCTGCTTATCTATTGAAAAGACTCTTCCAAACTGAAAATTCTGCAATAGTTAGCAGAAATTTAGTTGCGTTATTATGGCACCTACATGAAAAGTGGATTCAACAGTTTCTGACTCATCCTTATTATTCTTTTATATTAACAGTAAGAGCCCCTCCCTTCTCATCCCAAATGCCAACTTGGCTACTTCCTGATTCTGGAAACCTTGGCTTGTTTTTTTTTTATTTTCTCTTCAACATGACACTGGTTCAGTTCAGGTAACTGTGTTTACTGTTCCTTTGATTTGAATCAGATAAAAATAATAGAGCAGCAATTTTGTTATTGCATTCTCAAGACCCTTACCATATTGATTTGTACATGCTACAACGGTTTTATGTACCCTATTTTGGTGAACCTGATGGCTTCTTTGTATGCTCAGTTCTTGATTGCCTTAGGCAAAACAAAGTGTTGCACAGTGAGAGTTTCTACTATTACCCTCCTCCTATATTTTGGCACCCCCTCTTCACCTCCATAGGGATCTGACCAAAATACAAAAGCAATAAAGACCATGTTGGACCTACTGTGAGCAGACCTACATCTAGGCAAAATATGTTCATTCATCCTCATATGGGAAGTACACTATTTTATGGTAGTTTCAGCTTTACACCAAAACCTGGTGGGGCTCATACCACCATAGATTCCAGAGATTAATCTTAATCCTTTCATGTAACTGTCCATGATGACTGTTTATATGGAATACTTTTATTGCTTTTCTTATTCTGGAAATAACTGCAAACAGTGACCATATTTCAAATTTAGGACATTCTTGAATATACAGAATAGAAACTAATGATAAAATGCTACTTATATAATTTTTCAGGGACAGAGACAAGCAAAATAGCTGAATGGCAAAGTATGTGGTCTTACCTGAACACTGACACTTCCTTGTAGCTTCAGCTGCAATTTGATCATATCTACTTCAGCTGAAGAGCAAAGCTGCCTAAGTTCTGCAACTTTTTTACTCATTTCATCAATGGCTACTTCAATTGGGTTTAAATCAGTATGGTGCTGGTACATTACTGGAATGCGCTTTTTCACATATGGGAAACAATGTATAGCTATGGATGGAAACAAGTTTAATATAATTAGAAAAAGGTTTTTGAGTAAGGTCTGTTTGGATAGAATTTTATGGTAAAATCTTATTTTGATGTAATTAGTTGCCCAGTTCAATAACATATTATATAATTAGCAATACTACCAAATGTACAGGGAAATGACATATTGAAAACGTAAATATGCATAGCTTTACGTGTATTACAGCAAAGAAAGATCATTGCCATTACTGTTACTAATAATAACCAAGAAATAAACCATTGGAACTTAATTCATATGAGAACTCTAAAAAGAATTCCTATCATCCACATATCTCAAAGTGGAGAAGAATCAAAAATAGCAAAGCTGTATTTTCTATTTCCTCACAAGTATTAGCTATGGACAGCTGACTTTATAAAAAGTCATTTATTTAAGTTGCTTTTACCACTATATTAAGACAGTGACATAGAAGTTCACAGTTAACAGAGACAAGACACAAAATAGTCTCTTTGTAAGAACAAGGAAAGCTAGGCTCCAGATTCATAATTCTTGAAGCTTAAGGGAAAAAAAAAATATCCAAAAAATTATTTGAGGATTATCCCTTGAAGAAACCAATCTGAAAACCTAGTTTTGGCTAAAAATATGAAAAGCATTTTAGCTGAGAGCTATAAAGGACTTTAAGTGAAATGGAAAAACCCGTACAGAAGAGTCAGACCATTTGAGTTAATGCTTCCAGTCAAAGCACAACTTGCTATTTCACAAATTCAGATTTATACGTTATACAGAAACATCGCCAAACACACCATAACTTTTAATTATCTCCCTTAAAAGTATTAATAAAATACTTTGTATCACTGAACTAAACATCTTCAAAGTTTGAGCCTATGGGGAGATAGATGGGCACACCTCTCTCCCTTATAAAGCTAACAAATGAGAAACTAAAGCATAGTGGTTGTTCCAAAGCCACAACTGAACAGAGGCTGGAAATCAAACCAGAACCTGCCTTCAGGCTCTTTTAGCTGCTTTTAGACAAAAGAACTGAGGCTGAATTTAACAGGTCCACAGACTGAAAGAATGCTGAAAAACCCCATAACCCAACCAGCAAGCATAAGACCACAGTTCTTCAATGTTTTATAGCAAAGAGAGGTGAGCACAGGGAAGGGCGAAGGAAGAAGTGCAGAAATTCCATTATTAAAAAAACCCGAAAATTATTTAAAAGTGAAGGGTAGTTAGAACATAGTCAAATATGAGATTTTACTCTCCTTTCTCAATGTTTAGGGGTTAAGAAATCACACGATATACCTATTCTCAGATGGTCATTTGTAAGTGTTTGCATATCATTTATTTTCAAGTATGTACTAATTTTGAAAGGTTGTTTTGTCTAACAGTATATTGATATACTTTGCAACTCTTGTCACCTCCAACAGCCATGTGTGAAATCTTCTAAAGGATTTTTTCTGACAAACTACACAACATATAGATAAATCCAGTATCAGGAATTAATTGTAAAAAAAACCAAAATAAAAAAAGCAGTTTTCTTTTAAAAGAAATTTCCATTCAATCAGTACCTGTCAAAATAGTCCGTCGCTTACACTGTTCTTCTACTCCTCCTTGTCTTTTACCAGCTTGAGTAAAAGGCATCTCAAACATAAAGCGACGAATGTTATGAGTCCTTTCAAAATCTGTTTTTCTTTCTTGCAACTCTTTTTCTTCAAAGTAGGGAATTACATGTGTAACTTGAATGTATGCATATTTTGAATCTAAATCCTTAGGATTTACCTTAAAAACATTAAAGAAAAATCAAATGGCTACATTGTGAATAAAGTGGATTTAATTGTAGTCACACAACTTTCAGAAATTAAATTTGGTCTCAACCTGTAAATTACTGAAAACACAAGAAACGTTAATGCTCTCATGGGGCTTCTCAGCATTCAGTTTCTAACCAATTCTTCAGTTTCTGTGGAAGACCACATAGCTAGATGCATTACAACATGTTGCAGGGTTGTTCTTGTTTTTTAAACACTCATTGATAATTGCTATATGCAGAACTGCAAACAAAAACACAGTACAGAGTTATACCCATGATTAACACTGGAAGGCACAGATACAGAAAACCCAGAAACAAATACTTGTCCTCCATGACAACTGATACAACAGTAGACTGAAGACCAAAAATTGCTAGTGATAAAAAAAGATAATTATTAAAAATAAAACCCTACATTGTAAATAATTCAGATATCACCTTCAGAAGGCACTCCCCCCAAACTGTCTGTCTCAACTCTGACACCCTGTGAGGCTCCCAAAGAATAAACCGGTGGGAGCAGGGCAAATTGAAGGCTTTACTATTCAGTTAATTTTGTTTCTAGAACTGAATGAGTAAGAGCCTCATGGACTGGCAGATCTTTAATTTGGTAAAAGCAGCAACTAGTCTCCAATACCAACAGATAAGGCCTCCTAAATCTTTGCCCAACAGGGTCCCTAAATGGACCAAGGACTTTTTTTTTTTGTTTGTTTTTTTGTAAATTCCTTCAATCATGGGATGAAGAGGGCACCCTAAACCTGTGCATCTTTCTGGAAGTTGTTACCTACCATTTTAGTCCCATGTCAAATATTCATGTTATCTCTGCCTGCCTCTGAACCATTTCACTTCTATGAAGTAAGTAGGAAAACCAACAATGCAAATACACACATGAAGTCACCAGGTAAGTCCTGGAGCAAACTGGGAACAGAGCTAAGTTCTCCCTGCTGTTATCCATTTTTATTGGAATGTGCTGCTTGAATAATTATTTATTTTTTTAAAAATCTGCAATGTTTTCAAGATTACTGGACTGGAACTGAAGTGGTAATTGATGTACTCATTCTGATACAGCTGACAGAAAATGTTCCTTACAAATGCTGACAAACACATGCATTACAATTGTAAAGAATTTAGGATAGTATACTGCAAGAGCTGTGAAAAACTGACATGACAATATAAATCTCTTGCCTTCCATGGCATGAAGTCTAGCCCTTGCATAAGCCCTCCTTTACCTTTAAAGTTCCAATATTGAAAAGCCCACCATTGCTGCACTTTCAGGCCGAGAATTACAGAACTTTGTGATCCTACTGGTAGAATCAAGAAACAGAAGAGACTGGAAATTATAATAAGAAAAAGAAAAAAATCACCATAGAAGTCTGAATCCAAACAAAAGTTAAAAATGGCTGAAGAAGGGAACAAAAGGAGTGCAGGTAGGCCCCTTGTGCAGTGTGTGTATCAGTTCACCTGTTTTGGACCCTACAGTTACAAAGGAAAGCAGTTCTTATGACACATCTAGATTTAACCAGATGACTTTGTGTGAAGTTTTTTTCTACAGTTTAAGCGTTTGTAAGATTGAACAGGCTCAGAGACATAGGCAGAGGATAACAAGAACAACTGATACAGAGTTTAAATGTTATTTACATATGGTACTTTCCTCAGAAGAGGGGTCTGTTTCTTACTTCAGAAGAAAGTTTGGACTCTGCTCTTGAGGTGCAGAAAAGGGTAAAACTTCCAAAGAATGACTGTGCATGAACTGGCAAGAAATATAGCTAAAGACAACATGGGTGTGATCATAATGCAAGTTTAGTCTAAGATACAATTACTATTTTGAGAGGTAACACTATGGAGGATTAAGTTTTTTGGTTGTTCTTAAAGGTAGACTTCATAGGATATTATATTTCCCACGTGCCTTTCAACCAGTAGTTTTTATACACTTATGTTTGTGTATCAAATGAGTAACAGACAATGATCCCCCAGTATTTCAAGTGTATTAGTGGAAGTAATATATTAGAATTTTTTAGAGAGAATAAAGATCATACTTTGCCAGAATCCTGAATCATTTTGACATTTTCAGATCCAAATTTGTCAGAGTAGAGTTTTTGGAGTCTTTGGGAAATTTCTGAGAGAGGCGTGAGTTTAGGCTCTTTATAGATATATTCCTTTCCATCTTCATCCTCAAAGAACCCCTGTAAAAAATGAAGTAATCAAAATCTTGGGAAAAAAACACAGAACAATGACCAAGATGAACATAATGTGTGTGGATCAAAGCAAATATAAACATTTAACATCAGGATTCAAGCAAACATAAATAAAGAGAAATTAAAATGTAGGTAAAACCGGTTTCCTCAGAGAATAAAAAAACCCAGAAAAATGTAATTATCTACTACAGAATGAGCGAAAGATAATGGAAACACAGTTAAAATTTTAAAGTTTTGCTGTAATTTTATGGTGTGCCAAGCCTTTGAGATAACTTTTCTTCACTTTTATTTAAAAGTGAACTTTCAGCACTGTTTCACTTGCCAAAACAGACATCTTGTTGCCCAACAGGACTATGTAATTCACAAGCGAGTACTTTGGCAATGGTTTACATAAAAATAACCTGAAAATTTTCTTTATGTAGTAATAAAAAATTAATTCCAGGAAATGAAATTTAATTTATGTAAAAATCTAAATAACCTGAAAATTTTCTTTATGTAGTAATAAAAAATTAATTCCAAGAAATGAAATTTAATTTATGTAAAAATCTTAACTTTATGTTGTACTATATTGGCATATACTTCTTTATTTTTATTACATAAAGCATTTGTTTTAAAACCGTAACTAAATGCAATATAGAGTACATGGAAAGTGAAACAGGTCATTGGTTTAAAACAACAAGCCATGTCTGAGTTCATGTTTGAAATCAGAAAATAAATATTTTTGTCATAAACAAAACAGACAAAATAGAAAAGCACAACATATCATGTGTAAACACAGGCTAGATTGACAAAAATACCCACATCAAACTAAGGTGAAATGCAGTAGTTTTTACTGCATTGCTTGCTTTGTAAGCAGTTACTGTAATTACCTCAACATCTGTTTCACTGTCTGTAAACTGGTATTGCTATAAAGTCATAAAAGACAACAGAATACATGTAAAGTTATACTGCTCAGAGTATTGTACAATTCTCCATGCTCAGCTGAACAATTAGCAACTGGGCTATGCATGTAGAAAGTGTATTACTTGATACTGTGTGATACCATACTGACACATATACATTCTAGACATATATTAGAGGATGTGAAGCTGTCCAATACACAGCCAGAACTTTTGTTTGAAGCATGCAATACTGATGCATAGAAAAGAGTGATTTGTTCTCTAAATGGAACTTAATTTTTTTTTTTTTTTAAATTGCAATGGCTATTAATGCATACCAATCTAAGAAGCAGCCTTGCAAACCACACTGTAGCACTACAGACATTAAGTCAATACATAGCTAGGAACCGACATTATAGAAAACTTACCGCTGCCTTAAGGTAGTAAATAAAAGAAGAAAAAGAAAAAAATGCAAAAAATTTACTGAGGAAAATAAGGAAGAATTGTATTGGAATAGATAAATATTTTAAACTAAATTATTGATAGTGTTTAATTATCTCTTACAGACCGCATTTCTTGTGCTTTTGATGTCATAGTATCCATATAGTTGATGAATTAGTATGCCTTGTAAAATAAATTCAGGTTTTTCTTACTGCATAGAGAAGACAAATGAAAGTGAAATAATACTCACCTGTCCAAAGAATGCTACCCTGAAATAAGTTCCCAGCAGTCTCTTGCCTGTATGCATAACTTCTGTTACTTTACTGTATGCTCGATGAAGAGTGTCATACAAATGAGCAAGCCTCTAAAAATAAAAGAAAACTATAATGGGGCAAAAGAATAATGTAGAACTTTCCTATCTTAAAACAACAATTAATTATGTCCTTGTAGTTAATAACTAAAACAATAGTTTTATTGAACAGTAGTAGTAGGTTAGCACTTGTATCAGAATGACAATATGTAAGATTATTTTTTAATTATTTATATTTAAAGAAAACATTTTTAATTATTTAAAATTAAAACAAAAATTTCAACACTGACATTTCAGTTACAACTGTAATACTCTTGTTCTGTGAAGTGCAATGTGTCATGCAGTTAGACTAGAAAAATTAGGGGGTTTTTTTTCCTCATTGAGATCTACTTATGATGACTTTAGTACCTCAAAATCTCTCCGTTTTTCATAAATGGGAATTATAAGTTTATATATGTCAGCAATGAGTTCATAGCGTTCTGCCTTCCAGAGTCCATCAGCACACTGCTCCAACAGTTCCATCAGTACATCCTAGATTTGAAAAAGTAAAACAATTCAGTATTCACAGAAAGCACAGCAAATAACTATACTAAAGTTCTTCCCAATGAAAAGGGAGATGCTGCCTCAAACCAAACTACACGTAGTAATTTAAATTATTATGGCAATCAAAAACTGCTAAAAGGAAACAAAACAAAACAGAATGGTCTGAGTGCACACATGTACTCTTTTTATTTACCAGGTACAGCATTTTTCTTTTAGATACTTGAGACTGCTTAAGTCTACAAATGACACCTGTATGAGAACCCAAACTTGTCTTACCTTGCAACACGTTTTTTCAAAGTGTTGTTTCCTTGGGTTTTTTTGGTTTTGCACAAGGAATATTATTTTTAAAAGGCAGCTATACAAACACTTGACTGTAATGGTTCTGAAGGAAACCATCAAACAAATTACATCAAACAAAAATATGCAATACCAAAATCTGTACTCAGAAGTAATTCTCAAGGTACAACAGTGGAATTTGGTAGAGTGAAAAGACATGTAACAACAGGTAGGGAAGATGAGAAATCCTGAAGGGTCAAAACAGAGTCACAAGCAAGAAAGCACCTTGGCTTTGCTGGATTTGATCCTAATGTCATTGTAGCAAAAAGATAGTTATTTAAGGTTAAATAAGAACTATGCTTAGCTGTACATTAGAATGGAAGCATACATTTTGCATTAGAGCAGTTACATCATAATTTTAAAGTCCCTTCTGTTTGTCATAATTCTTTATTTTCCATGCATTTAATTTCTTCTATTTCAATAAGCGTAACAAAACTAAGATAAAATTATTACTTTGCTTCAGTTTTTATAAATTTAAAACTACCTGGCCAGCTCCATTAACTCAGTTAGAGTAAATAATTTTACAGATATTATGGAACAGCTTACAGCTCCTGTGATCAAGCTGTCATGACATAACCACGGTGAAGAAGCCCATTCACATCCACATACCCTAACAGTCTCAGTCCTCTTTGAACATGTCTGAAGCTCCAAGAACCTCCACGAGAATCCAAGTCTGAGACTGAGAGGTGTCAGAAGACATGAGATTTCTACTTCTTGAGACCTTCTGGTACCACTCTTGCATTGTTACTCGTTAAGCCAGAAGTTGGAAATAACTCCTTTTATCCTTAGAAGGGATCCAATGATACACTATTGCCCTCCTCCCTTTGGCAGAGCACTAAGATAGCATAAAGACATCACTGAGAGCAAAAAAAAAGACTGAAAAATGCTACTCTTATATGTGTGCTGCAACGGCCCCTAAAATATCTCCTCCTTTTCCCTAAACATTATGGGGTTGTATAGACTCCCCAATATCTCCATCCTCAGCAACCAGGTGGTAAGGACTGAAAGACCAGTGTCACTGCTGGACCACAAGGGCTGTCCACAAATACTGTTTCATGACAGAGTTTTAACTCAGACACCAGAGGGCATCCAAATGCAGCAGAGCTGTAAAATTTTGTTTGCACATAGGAAAAAGACAAAGAGCAAAAGCCTCATGTGGGAGAGCTGTTAGGAAGGAGGAAAAGAACACAACATTTCTGGGCCACCTGTCTCAGTACTTATCCATCCTCACAGGAAGAGGTTTTTTTCCATATATCTGATCAGAGTTTCCCTTGTTACCTGTGAGAACGGCCTCTTTTATGACGCACCTCTTAGAAATGTCTGATTCTTCCACTAACCACCTTAGGAGCTGGACTTTTTCTAGTTTGTTGATATCTCTCTTGACTTTGTGGTGTCAGCGCTGGGTACAAGATTCCAGATGGGTGCCACAAATGCCGAGCAGAAGGGGGAAACCCACTTCCCTCCACTTCTGGACTCTATGCTCTTTCTAATCCAAGCCAGCATGCAGTTGACCTTAGTTGCCACAAGGCTACACTTCTGGTTCCCATTCAACATCTTGTCCACTAGAAGTCTTAGGTCTTTCTGCAGATCTGCTGCCTAGGCAGTCCATCCTGTACTGAGACATTGGGTGATTTTTTTTTTTTTTTTTTTTTTTTTTTTTTGCAGATGCAAAGCTTTGTACTTGTCTTTGTAGAACTTTGAGAGGCTTCTGCGTTCTTTCAGTTTGAGGTCCCTCTAAGTGGCAGCCCTGCCCCCTCCATTTAGTTTCATCCACAAACTTGATGATAGACTGTATCCCATGACCTAGATTGCTAATGAAGATGTTAAACAGTATCAGCCTGAGTATCCCTGAAGAATACCAGCCTTCACCACCATACTTAAAGTACGTTGTAAGTTTGGGTAAGTACCTATTTCTGTTTTTCATAAAGTGCTTTAATGTATTAAATCACACTGCATGTTGGTCACTTACAAGAGCTATAATACCATCTGAGCTGTGAAGCTCTTTCATTTACCAGTCTGCAAGCTAGAATGATTCCTCTCATGGAAAGTCAGAGCTAACAAGAGACCAGAAAAAACAAATAGAAGGTAGAGATTGACTTAATACCTGTGGTGGAGCTGTATTCTGGCAGAGTTTATTTTGGAAAAAAACCCCAACAAATCTGAATGAAATTGTTTCCAACCTTAACCTGCATGGAATTTGGCACCTGCCACAGGCCCGTTAGCCATAGCTCAGATCTCTACAGATGGACTGCTTACAGCAAAATCTAGCATAGAAAGGATATGAGGTTCCAGGCTTTTACCTTCTGATTTCTGACACCCAGAAGATTTTTAGGTGTGCAAGAAGAATTTGACTTGTACTGCTGAATAGGCTGTCTGGGTAAACAACTGTTTCAATGAAACGTACACAATAACTTTGTTAAAAAACCAAAAAAAAAAACCACAAAAAAAAAACAACACCCAAAACCTGCCAAAATTTTGTTTTTCCAACAGGTTAGTTTAGGAACTGAGTCAGGGTAACCCTGGCTTGAGAGGGGATTCTTTTAAAATGAGAATGAAATAGAGAATTTTAAAAATTTCAGGTTTTTAAAATGAGAAACTACATAAAGTCTTAAGACAAATTTAATTGAATTAGTAAGACTATATAATCTGAATAATAAAGGAGATGTCTTGCCCCTTTTAGAAACATGAAGGGATTCCCCTGACTCCCCATCCTTGTAATTACTCTTTGGAGACTTAATTCTAAAGTAACTAGCACCCAGGGAAACCCCAAGTTTTAAGAAAGAAATTCCACATTACTTTTGTTACCACGCATAGGAAGAATTCCCATCAGACCATCATTTTGCTCAGTAGTAGTAAAGTACAGCTTGAAAGAGCTGGTTTCTGTACCCAGTTGATCTGCCACATGATTTTTTTTTTTTCTTAGACTAATACAGTTTTGCTTACTTAAGAACATACTGAGTAAACACTCCATATATGAATACGTTCCCATTCATGAAGCAACCAGACTACCTATTTTGAAGTACTTCTGTAAAATACTGGTCATCTTCATTTATCCATGACTTTTAGTTTACTAAAACCCAAAGAGTTCTTCCCTATTATTACTCTTCCTGGGCTGAACTATAAGAAGTTATTTGAAAAATAGTAACTTTTTTCAATATTTAATCAGTTGTAGTACCACATAGTTAAGTTTAAAAAGGGTTGCATGCAGGGAAAAATTACATTTGGCAACATTTTATCCTTTTGCAAGCTCCACAGGCTTATAATTTCACTCTTGGCTTACTTCCGTTCCATGGAAATAGTGAGAGATGGAAGTAAATTTGCGTAGGGTTCAATGACCCAGAAAAAGCAGTACATTCTTTTTGCGGGAACTGACTAATGAGAAAAAGAATAAAGACTTCCAATTAAAAAAATACAGAAGAATTTAGCTCTGGCAAATGGTTTGTCAGGTAGACACTGACAAGAATCTCCAAAAGAAGTTTCCATCAGCAGTAGTCACTAGAAACCCAACTCTTGGCTCACTTAGAGCAGCTTACATTTGTCTTTGAGTAACATGCTAAATTCCATTCTGGATCAGGAGAATCAGTGATTTGAATAATACAGTACATAAATTCAAAAAAAGCAAAGATACCTTGGGTATCTTTGAAAAGAAATAGAACTATATTTCTCATTTTAAGTAATTTCAAGTCCTGCCTTCCCAGAAAAAGGCCAGTCAACGATTTTTGTCTTAAAACTATAGAGCAAAGCAATACCAGAACTTAGGAGTAGAACACAGATACCCTAGACCTAAATTCAGGCTTAAACGACTAAGTCTTTCATGTGTTCCTCCTAAATCTGTTAGTATAGCCACAATTTGCGCAGTCAAATAATTTTGTCATACACCTTTGCCATATACAAACTAAAACACAAAAGAAAAATATTTTTTGTTGTACAATTATGCTTACACACCAGGGTTTTCCTCCAACACAGCTAGTGCAAGTAGTAGTCTGTTCCTCCCACCCCCACCTATACTGGCAAATACATGGTGTAGATGTAGCTTTTCATGAGCAAGATTATTCATAATCTTTTCATGTACGATTCTTAATAGTAAAATTTACTGTAGAGCCAGCACAGATGGATTAGTGAAGACACAAGGAGTGGAACTTCAGCCAGGAAAAAAACCAAAACCATGGATGCAAGTCCAGTGGCAGTAAAAACAATTTCATTGTTATGGCATATTTGCTTAGGGAAACTGTAAACCAGCAAAAACCAGTGAATACATTTTCATGATTGCTGGTGTAGTAACAATATAAATCAAAGTCAGCTTTAAAAAAACCAGATCTTGTTAACTCTAATAAATAAGCCACATAAGCGTGAATCCCGACAACTAGCTTAAAAACCCATTTTGCTTACTTTTATTCCCATAGTGGTGTTGAGTTGATGTGCTAGTGCTTTATTTAAAATATATGTATATAGTAAATTCTCTAGAGCTGGGACAGCTCACAGAAATTTTTTATTTCAGTTTTAGGGTAAGAATAGCAGCTAAGAAAACAATTATGATATCCATCATTAGTCAGCCTCCAGATTGAAACACAAAACTTGGAAAAACAAACAGCACTTCAACATACATCAATTCTAACATTCTTATGTTTACTTACTTCATTGAAGTGAACATCTTGCATTCCAACATCCTCCATCATTGAAGCCTCTTCATCTATATTAGGTGTGATTACTCTGAAAGCAGTACAACCTTGCCTAAACATCCCTGTCATTGAAAAAGAAAAATAGACAAATTTACTTTTCTCCACCAGGATAACATTAGGCCATTTTGTGATGCTGGATAAGGCAGAAGCCATATCTAAATATACTTACCACAAAATTAATAAATAAATAACCCCCCCAGCCTCCCACTGCTTGATTAAAATACATTACTCACATTACTGTGTAAGTATAAATAGGTTTAAAAACCCACAAATGTTAGTATCTGGACTCATACCTACGAAAATCAGTAGTGTCTGAATCTTCCTATTTTATCTTAAACCTGTGTCTAGTCTATCCCACCCTAAGTCTAAGGCAATCAAGGTAACTTTTATGGTATTTAATTAAACTGTTGTGAAGTCATGCTGGAACTGTGTACATGAACAGGCCCTGGCACATCAGCTTCCCCAGTCTGAACAATATGAATGGACTGACATCAACCGTACAAAATCATCAAAGGATGGCAAACCAGATTATTCAGTTGTAGATATAGAAAGTCAGTCTACAGGCAAGAAAAATACCCCAGCAATCTAACTTCCTTTACTGAAATAAGTATTTAGCAAAAATGGGGTTTAGAATGTTCCAGCATGAAACTTACCTTTTACCCATTCTGTTTAGCTCTTTTTTATTATATCAGATTGCTGAATTAAGAAATTGGGATTTTTGGCCAAAAACTGTGTTAATAAAAGCCTCAAGAGCAATCAGTAAATACTACGGAAGCACAAGGACTTGCACATATTTATTTCATAGCTCATTCCTACAAAGATTCTTCCTGCTCTGGTGGAAGTCTGACCACCAGAGGTTTTATTGAATGATTGCCTCAGACACATGGTTTTGTTTTGCTCCTGCAAATACCACAGGTAGAAGTTTAACACTATATTACTGAGAGGAATAACTTTTTTGTGACAATAGACAAAAACAGCAGATCACCTGAAGGAATCACAAATCAATACAGATTATTACTAGTTATCAGTTAGTTGTTATCAGGCTTCCAAGAGGACATAGTAACTTTGACAAATAACTTCATTTCAGACTTGGTCTCAGAGAAGCTTCTGAAATCACTGGGGTGGAGGGGATAGATAGCTTATACACAACACAAGTATCTGGCAAAAGGCACAAAGGAACAGAGGAAAGACATCTTGTAGACCCATGACTTTGCTTCATTTTGAGCTGTCATGCAAAGGCAAAGCTAAAAAGCTGTGAACATGAATTTGGCTGCAAAACCAAAATACTAGCTCAACATCATAATCAGTCTTAATAGATTTCTGAAATTTTCTATTTTTCTTAATAAAAGCCATGTAATGTTTTATTTTGTCAGATCCCTGACTGAGAACTCTTCTGATCCTACAGATGAAACAGTTTTCTACACTACCTCAAGGATCATCAGAAACCTGCTTTTACAGACAGCTGCTAGCACAGAACACCAAGACAGTTAAAGCATTTTGAGCACTATAATCACTGACTCAGCATCTGAAAATTTGTACAAATTTATTTTGATTTCTCTAGCAATGCCAGGTTTCCCTATATGCAGTGAGAGACTACTTGTTGAACAAGAATATTCACTGATGAGTTTGCTTTAGAAAGGGTCTGGCTTCAGCTATTAGTAGGTCTGGTGTAAAATTTTTACTTTCCTGAAAATTTTACTTCCCCTTCATCTGAAATGCTGCCCCTTAGATATGCAAGTATATCCTTAAATACCTGAGTATGCTATCTGGTTAGGTCAGAGATTTTTCCCTGGTGAAAACTGAAATGCCGACAACTTCCTCAGGGAAACTATTGCTTTTCCTGAGCGACAATGAAAAAATCTAAACATTAAAGTAAGATTTCAAAATCATACCTTTTCGTGTGAGATATTCTGCAACCAGTGCTGCTACGTGGACATAGCACATTGCTGCCTAAAACAGAAATAGTAACAATCTTATAAATTACGATTATAATGGAACTACTAAAACCAAAGTATATAAGAGCAGCCCTGGCCTGAGATAATATCTTTGGTTTTCCTCTTTGCTGCTTTGCAGGACATGTCCTCTGACTGGTGTAAGAATTCTCCACCTCATTTATGCAAAACAATAACTACGAGAGCACTCACTCCTTCTTTACCAGAATATCGAGTAGCATGGACAGCAGTACACAATCTGAGAGTAACCATGGATCACAAATTACAAGATAGGAACGCTGTGCTATAATAAAACCAGGCAAATCTCTTTTGAGGATGTATTTTAAGTGTTACGTGAAACAAAAGAGCTATTAATTATTCTACTCAACATTTGATGGTTCTTCTGCTAAGCTGTTTTGTCTGCCTTTTGGCTTCAGACCAAGAAAAATGTAGAAAAAGTTGGTGACAGACCATTTGAAAGCAGCAAAAGAAAGAGATCTGACCTATGAATGGAATTTGAAGGATTTTGGTTGGTGTAGTCTGGAAAACAGAAAAAAAAAGAAGCAGGACAGAGTTGTCTTCAAATATTTGAAATGTTTTATGAAGTTGGCACTGATCACTTTTCTCCACAGAAAGGACAAAAAAAAAAGATTCAAGATTCTTCTTTTATGAAAAAGGTTTACGAGTACAGCAAAGTGTTATTCTAACTGTAATTCTCAGTTGAACAATTTACATATGGAGGCTGCAGAATCTCAGACACTGGAGGTGAAGGAAAAGGTAAGTATCTATCAGAAATTCTCTTGAATTCATACTTTGTATGGGGTTGGGCTTGGTGATTTACAGAGGTCCTCATCTAGTTGTACAGTCAAAGATTCTAAATAAATAATAAAAAAATTTAAAAAACAGACCTGAAAAGGACTGAAAGAGCTTGTCTTCTGAGAGAGCTGAAGTTGTTTCCTTCAAAATGCAAGCTAATAACAGAGTATTGTATATGCCTTCTGTGTTGCTACCACATAGAAGAATTCTAGTACTAAGGCATGAGTAAGATAGCAGCTACCGCTTCTTGGAGATAGTTACGTGCTTACATGATGCTAAGTTTAACAGACATGTTTATGAAATTCAATGATGTCATGCAATGTTATTTACTTTCAGATGCAACAAACTTTCCGAAAGAGACAAAATTTATTCTGTATTCTGATAAAATACTTACATCAAGACATATAAAAATCCCCACTACCAACTCTCTTTTTTGCTAGAATTAAATATTTTAACAGCATAGTGAAATCAGATAGCTTTCTTTTACCAAACAAAAAAATTGTGATTTGTCAATTTTAAGAACATTAGGAGGTTTTTAGTAATCAGCGTGGAAAAGAATTAAGCTAATTCTGTAAAGGCAACTGGAGAGGAATTCAAGGAGTGGCTTTAAGTGTTTTAGCAACTGATAACAAAGATATTTTTAAGCAGAAGGTCTGTGTCTTCCATGGTTGCATTGAGCATGTCAGTAGCATGTCAGCTACAGTAGTTAAACATATACCTTGCATTACTAATCAGAAATGACTTACAGATCTACTTGGGTAGGACAAAAACTTATCATTGAAACTAATCTATTAACAATTCAAAATGTATTAAAAATGCTTATTCTATTACACACTAACAACGACATATAGTACATGACATTTGAAGAAAGATAAGCTTATTACAAAGAAAAAAATAGTTTGAATTTTTTCTCTTACCTCCGAAAGATCTCCATTTTTAACATGGATCCTTGCCATGCTGTCTAACCATGTCTTCCTTAATTCAGGTGTACTAGCATAAGACTTTGCCAAACTATACTGGAGGTCTACAAGCATTTCTGGATCATTCTCATGCTCCTTCATCTGAGCTGTAGCCATCAGTACTGTACGAATCCGTTTTGTTAAATCCTTAACATCGGAAGGGAATGTAGTGTGCTAAAACATGGAAAAGTTAGGTTAACTACTATCTTTTTCTATTCCTTGCATAACAAAAAGCTGAAACATACTTGCAGAAGATGCTATGAAAGAGTTTTTAAGCATCCTTCTACAGCATGGAAAGAAGAATAAAAACAGACCTTTATCATTCTGTCATTATTGGCACAATTATTGATGATGGAAAGAGACTGCTGAAATCTAGTTCCTCCAATTCCAACAACATCAGCAATTAACTGGCTCACTGAAATAATAACCTTGACAGAGAAAAAATGTCTTGTTAGTGCATATTTCATGAAATACCCTTGAGATGTACCTATTAAGCAATTACAAAGGAAGTTTTGCACTTTTTAATTGAAAGATCATTCCCTTAAGTAAAATTGTATTTGATTTTGTTTTCAAAGTTACTTGTACAATAACATAGGGAAGAAAAAACAGGCTTGCATAAATTTAACGCACATGCATCCTCAGGGCTAAAGACTGACTGCTAGGTAAACTAGCCAGAGGTCATAAAAGTAGTAAACTATTGTTCCCAGCTTCATCAGAACACACAATTTTCTAAGCACTTGTTTTATTTGAAATGTTTAGGTGCTTCTTGCTGCATTCTTTTCTTCCCCAGACGCAACAAGGTATGCCACTTAACAGTCAAAAGAACACCTACAAAAGAGAACATTTGCTACTGACAAATAAAAATTATTTCCTATAAAACACAGGGCCATCCGATTGTTTCTAGGTATTTCCTTTCCTAATGAACACAGTTTTATTGCCATATTGTTACTCTTAGAATAGTATCAGCCTTGCTTGAACACAAAATAATTTCTTTTATGGCTTTATCTGAGAGGGCTTTTGCACAGTGTGCATCTACAAATACACTATTTAAAAAACAAAAAGTAAAAATAAAGAAAGTGTACTAACTTGCAGATGTGTCCTAACAAAAGACTTCTTCCCTGTGTAATCAAAATTATTTCTCATTATGAAGTACAGTAAATATGAAGCTTCAGTACGAATTGAACTCAGTTTGGAATTACAATACTTCAGAATTTCATAGCACAGTGCAGAACACATATCGGCTCTACCTTCATAAAATGTAGAAGGAAACTGAGGAAAAAGTAGAAAAGAAAGAAGATACTCATTAAAACTAGCTTCAGCTCCTGATAAAATAAACACATCAAGAAAAATACAAACAAATTAATTTTCCCAAACTGTGGAAAAAATGGACAGTTATGGTCGTTCATGACACAAAATGATTTTGACATCAATTCAAAGGACGAATATTCCACACTGTTGGGATCAGATCAGTCCTTATTCACCAAATTTAATTGGGGATTTTAGTTCTTAAATTGTTATATAGCATATTGTTAAAAAACTGGATAAGTACTTGAAGACTAATTATTTTTAAACTTCTTACCTTATAAATAAGCGCCCTTAAAGCAATGAAGACATTTTTCAATGCTGTTTCAGACTGATTCTTTTGAAGGAAGCAGAGGTATACATCAAATACCTTCTTCATCAGTGGATTGTGCCCGTGATCAGTCAGTAGTTGATTCTTTAAATTGATAGTGAGAATTTAGGAGTTTTGTACAGTGATACATTTATACTATTCTAAGAACATACATAGATCATTCAAAAGCAGGAAATAAAAAAAAAAAAATAGAGCCTGCATAGTATTACCAAGATGTTCAACAATAAAAACACATCTGAATATTAATTAGGTATCTAACACTTCATTAATCTCGCTTATAAAGAAAGTTTTGGCTTCTGAATAGACTTACAGAACACAGAATTGTTTTTAACAGCTGTTAATGAATCAATTACTATTAACAGTTCTTTGAGAGGCACACTTGAAGTATTAACACACTCTGGTTACACTGGCTTTAACAGCTCAGACAGTGGAATTTTCTCATAGCAGTATCTCCTACTACAAAGCTCTCAAAAAAACTCCCCCCAAATCAAATGCTCACCTACTCACCATCTTCCACTACTATCCTAGAACTGAAACTGAAAAGGCTGAATGAAGATATTAGTTACTTTTCAGAGTTTCACCTGCATCAATATTCCAAAGCTCATTCTGAGGCATGCAATATACAGGGTTACTCTCGATTTCTGTATCACCCAGCAGCTGCCTTCCATCGAAACTCTTTTTAAAAATCTGGTCTCCTCCAATTTCTCTAGCACAGGTACTGGCTGTGCATCTACTTTTAACAGTTCATATTGCTTCCGTTTTGCTCTGGGGACCTGTTTTCTCCCTTTGTCCACTGCGCATATGCACTAGGTTCCTATGGGACTCTAGGATGAAACCACAAGGTCTCTCCTCTTACAAAACACCAGACTAGGTTAATCAATTCAGGGACCGCTCAATCCAGCCCAGAGAGCCCAGAATTGAGAGGACCATGTTAAGTATTGCTCCCTCTGACTCCACTGACCCTCCAACTTGATTCTAGTAGGTCTTGCACCTTCTGCAACTCTGCTGTGCACATTCCGGTCATCTTTGTCGTTACTATATACAGGTATCCAAACGGTATGCTGCAAGGCAGCTCCATTACTATCTCAAGTAAGTTTTAAGGTAATATTAACTCAAAGAATTTAGTTTAACAAATTGGGTTTTTTAAAAGATTCTTGAGGCCCAGTATAGACATGGGCTCTTGTAGCATGCCATAAGCTCTCTCAAACATGGGAAAAATGTCTACCTGCAGATATCTCCTTTTCTATTAATGGAGACACCGAAGAAATTCTTCAGGCTAAGGAATTTCAGCATAGCCCTAAGCATTTCGGGCATTCCTCAATATTAAAAAATTGAAGGAGGCAGTCCTCCATTAAAAGCCATTCTGAAAATGTGACTTGCAGATGAGAAGAACTCAGTGTGGTTTCAAGCTTTGTGGATGGATACAAATGCTTGCAGGAGACCAAAGATCTCTGTTGATGTTCAACAAGGCCAAGTGCTGGGTCCTGCACTTGGGTGACAACAACCCCATGCAGCGCTACAGGTTTAGCAAAGAGTGATTGGAAAGCTGCCTGGTGGAAAAGGACCTGGGGGTACTGGTTGACAGCTGGCTGAATATGAGCCAGCAGTGTGCCCAGGTGGCCAAGAAGGCCAACGGCATCCTGGCTTGTATCAGGAATAGTGTGGCCAGCAGGAGTAGGGAAGTGATCATCCCCCTGTACTCGGTGCTGGTGAGGCCGCATCTTGAATACTGTGTTCAGTTTTGGGCCCCTCACTACAAGAAAGATGTTGCGTTGCTGGAACACGTCCAGAGGAGAGCAACCAAGCTGGTGAGGGGTCTGGAGCACAAGTCCTACGAGGAGCGGCTGAGGGAACTGGGGTTGTTTAGTCTGGAGAAGAGGAGGCTGAGGGGAGACCTGATCGCCCTCTACAACTCCCTGAAAGGAGGCTGTAGCAAGGTGGGGGTCGGCCTCTTCTCCCTGGTTACGGACGATAGGACGAGGGGGAATGGTCTGAAATTGTGCGAGGGCAGGTTTAGGTTAGACATTAGGAGAAATTTCTTCACCGAAAGGGTTGTCAGGCTCTGGAATGGGCTGCCCAGGGAGGTGGTCGAATCCCCATCCCTGGAGGTATTTAAAAGAAGGATAGATGAGGTGCTTAGGGACATTGTTTAGTGGTGGGATGGCAGGGTTAGGTTAACGGTTGGACTTGATGATTTTAAAGGTTTTTTCCAACCTAGATGATTCTATGATTGTATGAAATGCTATGCAGTGAAGCCACAGGCAGGACGTTTTAGAGAAAGCTATACACAAATGGTTGGATATAAGCCAGCCAGCCTATTTGGTCATAGGAAAAAGTTTTCTCTCTTCACCAGTATACAGATCACTGTAGATGACCCAAACGTAAACACTTAATTGCAAGTTCTAAAAGGTAGTAAGGATTACTACTTCCAGACTTAGAGCAAAATAATGAAATGTTGTCTTATGAACCCCTATCCTTATGAGGAAATTGATATAATATCCTTTCTTCAGATGTCCCAATATCAGAGTTACCTAGTTCACTACAACCACCTAGGACAGTAGTAGTTCCCACAGGATCAGTCAAAATTCTACCAAGAAGCAGATATAACTTGTGATTTCCCTGCTGTAACAGATAGCAGAGATCTGAATCCCCACTACTGAAAGAATGATCTTGAGGGAAAAAAAAAAGCTGTCTGGCCTTCTATATAATATGCTAATTATTCCCAAAAGAAGCAGATTGGTATTACTGATGGATGGCCTATGATGGAGTGACTGCACCAGTGGACAGGGGAAGAGCTATGGATGTTGTCTACCTGGATTTCTGTAAGGCTTTTGATACAGTTCCCCACAACATTCTTGCCACTAAATTAGAAACATATGGGTTTGACAGATGCACTGTTAGAAGGCTAAGGAATGGGCTGGGTGCTTGCGTCCAAACAGTTACACTCAATGGCTCGATGTCCAAGTGGAAACCATAAACAAGTGGTGTCCCTCAAGGGTCTGTACTGGGACCAGTACTATTAAATATTTTCATCAATGACATAGACAGTGGGATCAAGTGCACCCTCAGCAAGTTTCCAGACAATACCAAGCTGAGTGGTGCAGTTGATTTGCTAGAGGCTTCCCTGTAGCATGCCAACCAGAGGGACCTTGACAGGCTTGAGAAATAGGCCCATGCGAATGAACTTCATTAAGTTCAACAAGACCAAGTGTAAGGTCCTGCACCTGGGTTGAGGCAACCTCCAGTATCAATGTAGACTGAGGGATGAATGGATTGAGAGCAGCCCTGTGGAGAAGGACTTGGGGATACTGGTGGATGAAAAATTGGACATGAACCAGCAATGTGTGCTTGCAGCCCAGAAAGCCAACTGTATCCTGGACTGCATAACAAGAAACCAGCAGGTTGAGGGAGGCGATTCTCCTCCTCTGCTCTGCTCTTATGAGTCCCCACCTGGTGTACTGTGTCCAGCTCTGTGGTCCCCATTACATGAAAAACATGGACCTGTTGGAGCAGGTCCACAGGAGAGCTACGAAAACTGTCAGGGAGCTAGAACATTTCTCCTGTGAAGAAAGGCTGAGAGAGTTGGAGTTGTTCAGCCTGGAGAACAGAGGGTTCCCAGGAGATCTCATTGCAGCCTTTCAATATATAAAGGGTACTTACACAAAAGATGAAGAGACTTTTTATTAAGGCCTGTAGTGATAGGACAAGGGGCAACAGTTTTAAACTGAAAGAGGGTAGGCTCAGAATGGACATAAGGAGGATTTTTTTTACAATGAGGGTGGTTAGGCACTGGACCAGGTTGCCCAGAGAAGTTGTGGATGCCCAATCATTGGAAGTGTTCAAGGTCAGGTTGGACAGGGCTTTGAGCAATCTGATCTAGTGAAAGATGTCTCTGCTCATGGCTGGGGGGCTTGGACTAGATGATTTTTGAAGGTCCCTTCCAACTCAAACCATTCTGTGATTCTATGATTTTATGTATTTTAGTGCAACTGATTGAATAGAAGGTCCTGATTCTCCAATGTGTTTTGTTTGGATCTTGTAGACTATTCTGGTATACTCTTACCTACTTTCTTAACACACTGTATACAGATAACCTTGAAGGACTTTCATTCCAAGTGTGATGGGCTGCTGATTACAAAAAGATTAGTGTTCATTCTTCTTTAAATCTTTAAAGCTAGGTATCTTCATTTTCAATTCTGTCATGAAGTCTGCGGACAGAACTGGTTCTAAACTCTAATTAAATTACTAGTAAAAGGCATCTCATAAATAAGTTCATGTTTTCATAACTAGATTAAAGATAAGACACTACGTTTTCATCTTCAAGCAAGTATCTGGATACACTGCTCTAATTAGGGAAGAAACAAGCTAGAGCTATCATCTCTCCTTTTTATAGCTTCACCCTTAATGAAAAGCTCAAAAAACCAGACAGGAGGGGTATGCAAGTGGGCACGCTATAAAAAGATTCCACAGGAGAGCTACAGTAACTGATAGAACTAAAAAGAAGTCTTACTAGTGGACAAACTGAAATAAAGTTACAGAAAATGAATACACACAAGTTACTGTTAATTAATGAGTGAGTTAATAGAAGAAGCAGCCGAGTTCTATATAGAAGTCTGATAGTGTCCAATTATAAATTATGGGTTTGCCAAACAATAGGTTTTTCACCTCACATGGCCTTTAAAAAACAGCTTTACCACTAATATAAGGTAGACACCAAAGTTTCCACAAATATTTTTAGGAAATTAGGATGAGGAAGGAGCTTTTCCCACAGATTACTGCTGATCAATAAGGAGTCTGTGTGCAATGTGTAACTGAAGCCAAAGCACTTTGCTGCAAGATGTAATCAGCTTTTACATGACACAGTAATGAGATACAATGCTAGAAATGCTAAAACCACAATGCTATATTACTAGGCTATAAAATATAATTTAAAAAATATTTCTTAAAAATATTTTTTCTGGAAGTTAATTATAGGAGATGTTAACACCAAGTCAAGAACAAACCTTAAAAGCCATTGTGAATAATGACAGAGTATCCAGAATTGTAAGGCAGACTTCAGTGGCAACATTTGCTTCAAGTAAAGACTGGTGAAGAACATCTGCATCTGAATGGCCATAGCCTACAGAAATTCCAAATGAAGTGTAAGTGCTGGATATACCCATTTAACTGTTTCTTATTTCCAAAAGACTTGCTGAACTAGGAAAGGATTAACAAGTAAAAAGCCTGACAGAAGTTAGTAATCAATAAAGAAAAATAATTCATATGCATTTAAATATTCTTCAAATATGTGCATATAATTATTTTAACATAATCTGCACATGATCATAAAATATATTAAGTACAAATGTCAACAATAGAAGCATTAAACAACAATTAAAACAATAAATGATGTTTCATATATATGTATACACACATATATATATAAATGTACACAGTAGTATATATACACACATATATTCTTAAAATAAGTTCTGCAGTAGGATGGAGCTACAGCTGAGAATATGTATTGGTAATATAGCAATGTTATAATCATCTCAAAGTCAATCATAAGTCAACCATTATAAAAATGCAAAACACTAAGAGTTGAAGGAATACAATCAAGTACTTTTATGCAGCTGAAGACCCAAGTAATTCATTCTGCTCTGTAGCGATACCATGCAATAACTCCCTATTTAATCAAAATATTTTATCACTTCTAGCTCCATACTGTATTTAAATAGTTTTTAAAAAATTCCCTGCTTCAGCACTGGTTGTTTATGTTCCCTAATGTTGATCTTTAAGAATCAGATTGACAAATGTGCCCTGGATGCTTTATAAAGATTTGGTCTGGATCATGTTTATATGTTAGATTTACAGTGAACTTAGCATCACTGAATCAGTGACAAGCATGACAAACTTGTTGAGACCAAGAAAAGAAGAGAAGTGATATATACTTTTATAATGACACCTGGCCACTTCTTTCCGCACCTTCTTGCTTCCCTGGCTGAACTATGCAAGCATACCCATAATCCCCAGTTTCTTTGGATTTATACTCTCTTTACTATAATCTTTTGCATTCTCTCTGCCTCCACCTCTTCCTCCTCCCATGTATTTTCTTTGTGGTTTCAATCCAACTACATCCTTGACCTCTGTAATGACGGAAAGGAGTAACTGGCATTTGGAAGCAAGTTTTAACACAACAGCCATTTGCCAAATTAAAAGAAATTAAAAGAAAAATCCTTTTTCATAGCAATCACCTTTGGGTGACCAGAAAACCATGTTAGCCCGTGGTTTCGGTATTGTTGAAGGTACCAAGAGATAACAACTATTTTGAGAACTGCATTGAGGACAGGGGAAATATTCTTCGAAGAAATAATTTGTTTGCTCTTCCAGATAAGAAGAAAGGTGCAAGGCTTATTATAAATACTAAGTAAAAACTCTAGTCAATAGACAGGATTCCAAACAGTTCAAATTCTGTTCTTCAGATAAGTAATTCAGAACAAACAAATAAATAGGTCAGTCATCAATTGATTACTCCACATTAATACTACAGACAGAAGTTTTGGGCAGGATGTAAACTTAAAGGAACACTCAATTAAGTTGAGTTAAAAGACTGATTTAGCAGTGATTTTTCCATATGCATGTTAAAATGCTTGTTTCAATTTGTTATTATTTTAGAGAAGCTAATATTGTATTCTTCATATGTAACTAACATACAGGATTCTATTTTTCACAGGTCACTTAAAAAGAAACTATGGAACTACAATTGCCATATATAATATGGGCATCTGCCTAGACAAGCACATGAACAAGCACCCATACATTTACACTACTGCAGAGTAACTGGATTTAAAACCATCTAAGAACACTGAAAATGGGACAATCTCTAATGACCACAAGCTTGACAGTGATCATATACTGCCATTACAGATCAGGGTATATCTCTTGTATTTCAGTGCATTTGCATCTCACTATTCTACTGAGCGTCCTCCTCTCCTCCAGCTCCAACAACACACATAAATCTACATTCTTGTAGTTTGTATTGAGCTGCTTTTGAAATTTGAACATTGGGCCTAATTTCTTTCATACTTAAGCACAAAACTATACTGAAATTCCTCAGAGATGTGAAATACCACTTATACCATTACTTCAGTTCTATTCCTTGCTTAAATTATTGGAAAGGGAGAAATTAAGTTTATAATTTACATTTATAGACAACCGCCTTTCCAAAAGATCATGTTTTTAGAAACAACTAAAGCAACTATTTCCACCAGATACATCCTTCCGGTATGTATTCCATACAGGATACCTACAAGATTTATTCAAGTTCTGAAAACTACTTTGGATATACAATACAAGCAGACTGACAACTAAACAAAAATAAAAGTTAGTTAATAAAAAGAGCGAAGATATAAAAATCAATTTCACATTTGACATAGCTTCTACAGCAATCTATTTTCACTTTGTAAAACCTTGGTCAACACAAAGTATAATATCTCGATATTCATTAAATGCCCGACATTAAAAAAAACTATTATCACTTTATGCAGTTATCTGAATGAGACACCTTCCTTCATAATATCTTTCAGATGGAAAAGAACAGAAAGCTTATTTTTACATAAGCATGCATTTGTTAAAATCTTTCAGCTCACTGTTTCCTAAAAACCAGTAAACTTTGCCAAGTTCGGGAAGCATGAAATCTCTGCACAGGGCCCAGAAACAGCCATGTTATTTATTTCCCAGAGATTTTTTTCCTTTTTAAATCAGTCTTTATCTACAAAGTATTTTACCTTGCTGAATGTCTAGTCATATAGTGTAAAAGCTCTTTCTTTTGTGTATCAAAAAAACTAGTAATTATTATGATACAGCAGTAGCAGACTGATTACAAGGGAAAAAAAATTAATTTGCACAGCTATATAGTTTTCTGACATTTTTAAAATCAAAGAATTGCATTTTTCATATTTAAACAAGCATGAGAATGCATCTGTAAACAGACGTTTGGTGGGATTTTTTTTTTCAGTTTTCCACTAGACTATGTGGTAAGTCTTGTGCAATTAGGCTAACTGTTGCTTTATATTACAGATAATGAGCTAAAAGATTTTAAGGGACAGTTAGATATGCTTTGGGAAATAAAAGGATGAACACAGTGAACATACAGTTAACTCAAATAATTGCTTTACTGCACACAATTCTTTTCAGTACCAGTGTTGTATTTTACTGGATTAGTCAACCAGTTCTGTTGTTTTTTTGAAGCTGAAATTTGAAAAATGGTGCTTCAGAATATTTTACACAGAGTATATTTTGCAATTTAAGAGCAGCATGTTTAAAAAGATAGGCCACAAGCAGATTTAGTTTTCAAGACAGCAGTCTTACACAAGCTGACTTCAACCTGATTAAATCTTACCATTGTCTACAGAAATTCCAAGAATACTTGATATCTTTCTCACACTGAAAACAGAAAAATCACTTCATTATTGGACGCCTTTTCACTTCCAGACAAACCAAATCATGGGCTTCACAATCTCTGTAGAAATTCTAAGAAGCTTATTTCTCCTTAGGGGATGTCAAAACATGGAGATATGGTCAGAGTGTGTATTTTTACTTTTAGTCCATTTATAAGACCAAATGGGGAAAAAAAATGAAGCTTAGTAAAGCAAATAGAAAAAATAAGTCAATTTTGTAACTGCATGCAGCACAAATTCAAGTGCATGTAATTAAAAAAAAAAAAAATACAATTTTAAAATACGCTGTAGTTAACCATGCTCCATGTTATGGCATCAGCCAGCATTGATTGTTCTATCATAAGGCAGGGAACAGAAAATCAACCAATTCCAGCTATTCATTTGACCTAGAACAATAAAAGTCATCGAAATGCACTGGTGTGGCTCTGGGACCTGACTCTGGTGTTGTGGTACTGGTTGAGGATGATGAATGTTATCATGTCATGAGACTTACTGTGGTTAAAAGTGAGAGAGTTATCCAGGCTGCTCAGCTGCTGCAATCTGGCATGCATCATTCCTGTTCTGTTACGGGAAACAGGCAATGTCTGAGATTTTCGATCATGAACTATGGATCCCAACCCCTCCTGGTTCCTGCAAGATGGGTGAAATGGGATAGAAGCAAAAGTTAGACATGTCAAACTGCCGCAAGACAGGAAGTGTTAGTTAAGCACAAGAAGTTTTATAAGAAAGAATTATTATGCCACCTATTTACTATTTTATTTATAAAACAAAAATAGGTAGCTTAAAAAAAAGCATCACAGCAAACTCTTTCTTAAAACCTCAAAGCATGAAAGCAAAAGCATACAAGCAGTTGCTCTTGAAGTGCTAGATTTACTTCAGAGCTTTTGAAAACATAAATATTTGAGAATGTAAATATTCTGAAAATATTCAGAACCCAAAACCAAGTCCTCTATTTTGATTGTAAAAGTTTTAGAAAAAAGTTAGAAGGACACACAGTGGTAAAATTAGAAAGCATACATGCAACAGGAGAGCAAGAATTAACTGAGGTATCATCATGGACATCTTACCCAAGCAGGAAGGGAGAAGAGCCATATACTTTGTTAAACTTGCAGCAATCAAGTGAAGAAAACAGAAAAGTGATCTGTGTTAGCAATCAGTACAGGCTAACTTCCTATTGTGTACCACCACCAGAGCTGATGAAAAATGAAAACCAGTGCTTGAATTACAGAATTCCCTGTTCCCGTTCATTCACCGTCATTTGTGTATTTTAAGAGTACGTGCATTGATTGTGATATACTTCAGGGTATACGTGAAAGACTAGAAAGTTACATTTACTGGGAAAATTCAGTATCTCTGCAGAACACCAGATGATTTCTATAGCTTAACATTTTTAGCATTAACATGCCATACACAGACTAGGTGATCAGTAAACAAAAAGGAAGTGTGGTAGTCTTCTCTACAAACTAGTCAAACAAATTAGTTTGAAGAATTTTTACAAAAAGCCTGAGAATTACAGACTCCTGTAAATCCAGAGTTTGAAGTACATTTTAACACGAAGGTTACAATCAAAACCTTAAGAAAGCCAGATTTATTTAGGGCTTTGATTTCTTTAGGGTATGTGAACAGAGATGAGATTTTTTTTTCTGAAGAGTCTCCAAGGAGATAATCAAGTTCATTGTTTGTAGAAAGAGATTAACATACTGTTAAATCTAAATTAAAACCAAAGAAGCTAACATTTTAGTTAGAATGTTTTACCACCCAAAGCATGCAACAACTTTCTCACTGCGCTCAAGAGGGCCAGTATTTCAATGCCACAAGTTTAATTATAACAGTACTACCATGTCAACCACAGTGTAAGGCCTAAACAAGTTGCTATATTTTACTCTATTAAAAAACTACTTTGCATTAAAACCCACATTAATGCAGAGATATTCAAATAATTTAGTACATGTTCCCGACTCTCACAGACTTTCTCCTAAGCAGCCTTCAATGGGAATGTACAGGTATCTAACGGTACTTCAGACGTCAAATTGAAAAACAGCAGCATTGGTATGTTCGCTACTCACCTTTCAGTAAAACCACTATATATAAAATTTCTAAAACATTTAAACGGACATGGTTTTATGGCCAAGTGAATAAGCAAAGCAAATCATAAAATTTCTTCCCCAAAGACACTATTTCAAGGAAAAAAATGCTGTAAAAGGTAGCATTTAACGAGTGGATTTTAAAATAATTGATAATAAACACAACACACAGACATCATTCTTAAACAGATACCAGACTTTCAGACAGGATACAGATTTGTTAATATAGTAACCAGTTACTTACTTCAGACTGTTATGTATCATTTCACAATAACTCTTCCACTCATGCAATTTATTTGTAATAGAGATTCAAGGCATATAGTACACACTATTATTTTTAGTGGACAAGACACAGAAATTTAAATCCCACACAGTACCTGGCTATGTATCGTTTGCCCATGTACTGGAACTGATGTAAGCATACTCTGCAGAGAACACATAAGTCAGAGAAGCAACACTTTAAACAAAACTCTTCTAGATTTATGTACATCGGAATTATTCAACTATTATTTTTGTTTAAACTCTTATGTCAAAATACTTCTTAAAATCCCCTTCCAGTGCCCAAGCCAAGAAAAGGTAAACATGGCTTTTCTGAAACCAGTCCCAGCTGGTTGTTGTTTTGTGCAAATTGGGATTAATAGCAAAAGGCACATAAGGCTGCCTCCAGAACACACCTGTCCCAACACTCTGAATCAAAACAGCTAGTGTGAGCCTAACAGTGACAAGGTAGAAGGGCCAAATGGTGAAAATACATTCCTAAACCAGACCATGGGTAGCACATTCCATAACACAATTAACATTGAGCCTCTACTACAGAAACACAAGAAAGCAGTCCAGTGAAACAAGCAAGGCAAGCAGAAAGGCTTCTGTGGCACAGCACTGAAAGCAAACAGCGCCTTCTTTGCTTTTTATTAATGTTTCAGTAATTTCCCATGAACAAACACACACACTAAGTGTGCACAGGGATGGAGTGTAGCCATTGATAACAAATACTGGATTCACCCTGTATCTTTTCCCTTACAGAATGGCAGAAGACGCAAGAGGAATGCGAGGGGGGACAGTTCATATCCCTTTGTTTCTGAAGTTAAGCGATTCAACCAATTCTGACATGCAACCATGTCATTTCAGCAGTTCATGTTACAAGATGCATTTTAATGCAGGCAGGTAACAAGACAGTTGGTTCCTCTTCCATGAGCATAGCAATATTCTGAGCACTACTCGCTGTTTAGGAACTTCCTGAGATCACTTCGGTATAGCCTAACTCCAGAAACTACAATGGAATTAGACAGACATGCAATTGTGTGCATCAAGTTAAGGACTTCTAAACAGACCAAGATGGTATTATTTTTTCAAACAAATAAATAAAACTGTATATACACACTTATAGCAACACTCATGTTCTTAACATACGATTTTATGACAAGCTCAATAAAAATCTTACTCTGTAATCGTGAAAAAGTCCATGAGTTCAGATTTTGTAGCCTTGTTCCAATATGTAAACAATGCGTCTATGAAAATGAAAAATATTAAAAACAAGACAAAGGCAGCAAACACACAAAAATATTAAGTGGAAGAGTTAACATCAGTTCTTAGTTTTCAGATAATGAGGATTCAGAGAATCTAAAAATGGCTGCAGGGTATAGATAACTACTACTATTTAAAATTTTCCTTGAAGCTCATTATACCAATGCACATATCAATTCTGCAAATGAGTTTCTACAAAATGCTTTTAATTAATCCATAGTATTCCCATACAATTTCTTTTTTTAAACAGTAATAATTGTGTAGTCAGTAGTGACTACAGCGTTCTGAAAATATAGGACTTCAGAATACTTGGGACTGTTAGTCCTATAACCTGCTTCCTTATAGACTGGTCTCAGTATTTTTTAAATTCATATTCATGGTTTCTTCTTTTTTTATTCACAATGCTTTACTATGGATAGTTTTTCAGCACAGGTTTCAGATTTTCTTTATTTGCACATGGCTCTATATTTTTTACAAAGCTTGTAGTTACATAGCCAACAGCTGGTCTCTTTTGCCACAAATGTTCAAAATTAGTTAGCAAATTCAAATTAGTACAAAGATGTGTGGCAAAGTTTATTTAACACTTTTTCTTTTCTAGGATAATTGAGACCAAAAAATCCCCACTGTGCTTATGTAATTTTTAACTTGAATTTCCTAGAAAATCTGACTAATTTTTACATATTTCAAAGTGTAAAATAGTGAAAAAGACACTTTTGAGGTCTATTATTCTTTGTAATTAAAATACATAAAATATTATCAATGTAATTACATGAAAATCTAATGCTGTGCCTGGACATCGAATACTTATTAACCTGTCAATTCTCATTCTTAATTCAATGGTGTAATAAATTAGAATTTAAGTACTACATAAACTTGATTTCTAGAAATGAACATCAAAACAAGCACAGAAAATAAAGTAGCTACTTTTGTTATGTTTAGCACAAACCGAAAAATTCAACTTTTTACCAAAACGGACTTGCCCTCTTTTTAAAATATTGATTGAGGATAGGGATGATTCTGAGTTGTAAAAAATTAAGATTTGCCATCCATGCAGTATTTCTATACCTCCACAACCTTCCCCAGGATAATATGACACTTTCAAAAATTCAGTGGATCATCTCACAAGCATCCCAGGAGAATGAAGAAGCACTAATATACTCATTCCAGAAATTAAAATATACACAGTGATCAAATCATTTGGTTCCCTGTCATACAGGAAGTTCTGCAGAATGGAGGAATGGACTAGCCTGAGATTCTGCTACTGATCAATGAACTATTCTTCACCTCCATTTTCCAAACCAGACTGTACATTTGCACACAAATATTTGCTTTCTTACCAAGTCCTTTAGTTAGCCTCACACTTTGAAGGAATGAGTATTTAATGCTGATAAGGTTGCAGTCAGAGTTTAATTTATCAGTCACACATATTTGTAAAGCACAGCACAACATGGTACCTACATCTAAAATATTCTGCTGATGTTGAACAGCTATTAAAATCACAGGCAAAAATCCAATACATGATTTTGAATTTATGAAAAATAGGTGGAATTACCTACCTTCTGACATACTTCTTAAAATATGAAGGAAACACATGAGCAAACTTTTGATCTCTGCTTGGTCAAATTTGTCATATCGAACTACAGAACTTCCTAAAGTGCTGCTCTGTTGGTTCTGAAAAGAAAACAGACATATTTTGGCTGAAGATTTCTTAAACTGATAATAAACTAAAATGTTTTAAATTGCCTTATTAATTCCTGCAACAGAAAAAGGATCTCGGAACAGAGACAAAAATGTTTCATGTAGACACAGGTCACTAAAACACACATCACATACATGAAGTCTACCAAATTAAGCCTCTTTACCTTTGTTTATTTTTATTGCCTTCTTTGTATGATTTCCACCCCCCCCAGAAGGAGGAGTAAGAGGAAAAGTTACCCAATAGTGATTATTAATCTAGTTAATTATATATAGATACCCACATTGTAGAAATCATGCATGCCCCTTCTGCTTAGAAGAGATACTTTAAAAATAAATGCTACTGTGTTAGGTGAGATATATATATATATATGCTCCTTTGCTTTTGAAGAGACTTTATGCTGAACTGTAGACAGACCTGCCTCTACAAAATTCTTTCTATTTAAAGATGAAGAACCTCAAGGAAAACATACACGATTGGCAGTAATATCAGTAGCTAATCTTCCAGAATGCGTAAGTAACTCGCCCTTGCCTCACAAAAAAAACCCCAAAACAAACCAAAACAAAAAACCCCAAAACTTTCTCCCTGCTTCATTTGTTTATGTATTTCCTACACTTGTGGGAAGTACCACAGAAAAAAGGAAAAAATAAAATGGTGAGAATACATAAATTGAACTTTAGGCAGAGACTTATCTGTAAAAGAAAAATTTACATGCAATCAAGTGTTACAAAATCCTCAGACTGAGGCTTCTGCAGATATACTACATAAATGTTTGTTTAAAGGATAAATTATGCCCTTTTTAGTTCCTAATTCTCACTTCCAATAAGAGGCCACTTATGCAAATGGAAAATGAACCAGACATTTAATAAGTTTTCTGTAAAGTCAACAGTCTGGTATAACTGATCTGTGCAACATTTTGGTTTCTACAAGAAAGTTGGATCACCTTGGCTCCATGACCTTTTTACAAACACATACCAGTGTTGGAAGAAATCTTTCATATCAAAATTAGAAAAAAATAAAAATAAAAACATAGGGGAGAAAAGCACTCGGTTTCACGAAGTGAGAAGTGCTAATACCTCAAGGGTGTAACAACCCCTCCAGGAACACTCCTCACTGAAAGCAGGAGACATGCTAATCCATGAGGGAACATTTCACAGCATACACGTCAATTGACTGCTGAGCCCTTTAACGCATTCCATGTAAAAGGAAAGAATTGCCATCCTAAAACAATGTGTGTAAATCTGTCACATGCTAGGCACTGAACGGATGCGCAGCAAAACTGAATGTGAAATTATGATAAATACTAGCCAGAAGTTACTGTAATTTAGGAGGAAATAGACACCTACATAAGCCCGATTACTGCAAATTCTGAAGACCTTACAAACTGTTTATCTTTGAAATATCTCTGGTGAACAATGAGGTGCTAGTATACAGCTTTATGGATACTGCAATCGAGCAGGCAATTAATGGGTGGGAGAGCAGAAACTAATTTGAGTTTCTTAGACTTTCGCGTAGTGTCCAGAGCACTAGATAGTATTCCCTCTAAAAATAGTTGAACATGTACGTGGATAAAACTAGGACTATAGCTACTCACAAGCTTAATTTAAAATCACGTCATTAACCTATAAAGTATGCACATATTAAAACAGAAACTGATATACTTCCAGTCAATTCTGATTCCACAAGTATAGTTCTACAGGTTATTCTGACAGAAAATTAGAACAAAAACATGGTTCTTCAGTAATGATATCAAGCAATGAGCAAAAACTCAAAGATAACGTGCACCAAACAACTGATCTACTAGAAAGAATGTTTGGAAAGCAACGAATAAGAAGCCAGGATTAAGTATGATTCGGGGAAAATATTAACAGCATGCAAAACATAATCCTGTATTACCTAAATTGGCAGACCAGAGCAGAATTTTCAAAGGATGTTGACTCCTTTGAAAACCCTTTTACTTCATAAAAACACTACATATTATTAATTAACAACATGACAACTAAGTAATAGATGACAGCATTGCCATTTAGCAACAGTGTGCACACAAGATCTTTATTTACTTGGTCAATGTCAAAGAATATCTTTTAGTTCTATTCATATGAAAGACCCTAAGACTCAAATTCTGCTGATATTTAAGCTGATTGGATTTTTATGCTTAAATTAGATCATGTACATGAACTATTCCAGGTTTGGCATTTAAAGGTATTTTACATGGTTATATTGTATGTATTTAGCTTGAGATTCAACTGTTGCAAAGAAGCGGCAAAACTACTGATCGCACACTTCACTCAGAAGCTTAACTATACCAAGCACAAAAACCAAATACTTCTTGCAACTGAAGAGAGAAAGCAGCATGCAAAATTTTCTCTGGCAAAGCTGGAATTGTCAGAAGTGAAAAATCCATAGTAACACGGTTTTTCTTTGCAGGGTGAGAATTTTCTTCTTCTTCTCCATTAGGGCGCATAGCGTGAGCAGAGTGCCTTCTGAGAAGCTTCTCTCTCTGCCACACGAAGGCATGTCAGAGTCAAGGGGAAAAAGTTAACATGTTGTGACTTGCACAACAAGATCTAAGAAAATGAAATGTGATCAGTATCAACACAAGCTCTAGAAAGACATGACTGAATACCTCATAGCTACTGCAGCCAGAGCTCCTAATTTGTACCAGCTTTAAAGTGAAATGATTTAGAAAAGTCAAACTAATATAAAAAAACCCACCTAAAGAAAGCACAGCAACTGCTTTTTCAACATTTAAAAAATGCTACATATATTGTGTATAGAACAGGATGGAGTGAAGGTCTCCACAAAATCAAACCAGCTGTCCTAACTAGATTTCAGTTCTCTCGAGTGAAATCCAATACACTTAATCTAGTGCCTTTTCTCTAACAAAGGAAACAACAATTGTTTGCTTATGTCTCTATGTTGAAAATCTGTTTGTATTTTCTGCAAAACAGCTTAATAAATGAAATGCAAAATTATTTCATATGATAATTATTTTGTAAAAGAAATACTTATGTAAAATACTGCTCTACAGTTATTCTAAAAAGCCCATTCCAAATGGAGATAGAGAAGTTAACTCCTACGAGAATTAAGATAAAATTTTAGGAATACTCTTCGGGTTTATTTATTTTGGTTTTATTTTTTTTACCTTGTCAAGAGAATTGCTCTTGTCACTGTGTCTTTCTGGGAGACTGTTTCCCGAGTCTGTACTTATGAGAGAGCCTCTTGAGTCAGCATTCCTCACGCTATTAATATTTGGAGTTGACGTGGTGTATGGGGAAGCTAAAAAAGAACAATATAAAAGTCTCAAACAACACATATACTGAAAAAAGTCACTCCATAGTTTAGCCAGACTTCTAAAACTACCAAATATGTATATAAATTTTAAAGTAGGCAAGTAATTAATTCCATTTAGTTACATCCTAGAGTTTCAAAGTATATATACGTACACACACACAGACTTATGTACAACTACACAGACATGTGCAAAAAAACATATGTAGCCATACATACACACTTACATGAAGAAGCACGTGCATTTAAAAAAATTCCCCTTCCCCATTTTTCAACTCTTTTTTTTTTTTTTTTTTTTTTTTAATTGACTAGTGACACAACTAATTACAGCAGACAAGAACAAATAGAAAAGTACATTAAGACGACAGACAGGAGGATGCTCACAGGTGTGCACAAGCAACACTCCACTTAGAGGTGGTCTCTAACATCATGTACCAAATTGTGGATTATGGCACACTGGCCTAAGTGCCTAAGTCTTGTCTCCTATTTCTCTGCGGCAAGACAAGAACTATGGCCTTTGACAGGGGAAAAAGCAGCTCTCTCTCCAGGAAATAACTTTAGTTTCCAATAGAAAAGCAAAACCAAAAGGATCCCAAAAGAAAGATTTTATGTACAGACTGTGAATTCTGACTCACCCTGAACAGCTGATTGCATTAGGGTTCTGATAATGAAAGTAGCAGTAACATTCAAGCATATAGGCAGAAAGCAACCAAAGTTGGACACAGCAATTATTTCTGGTAACAAATGAAAAAGGAAACTGGTTCCTTTTAAAAATTATTTTATTTCATCTTTTAAGTGCTTACCAATGCCAGAGATAACACCAAATAGATCTTTAGGAAGATTGTTATCCAATGTGTTTCCTGATTTTTGTGGTGTTACTAGCTGACTTGCAGTTGGCAAATTAAGTGCATCGTCCTTTGCACTCTGTTTGGAAAAGAGAGAAAAATGTGATTATTGTTTTCCAACATTACAGACTTAGTGAATATGACATACTTTATCTTCTAGAGCAGTATTTATTATATATTTATTTCTTAAATTTTAATTTCTGTTAAATATGCTCAAAAGCATGGAATGAGATGTTCAGGTATTTGCACAAGCTTGGGGTAGCCTAACACTTAAAGATACCTCAGGAAACATTGAAGAAATGAACATTCCATTGAATTTTAAATACTATAAAACCAGTATTTCCAAAAGACCCAAATTACTTTGATTTCAAACACCCAAATATCTCTCTTGTTGGAAAGGTATTGTGAATTTCTTTCTTAATACCAAATGGAACACAGCAAGACACAGTCAAATATAAAATACATTAAATCTTAGATTCAGTAATTGCATGCAACTATAACATATCAATATACACCTTCACAAATTTCATTTGAATTCATCCTCCTGTAGCCCTCTCACACTACAGCTGTTCCAAAAGCATGCTACTTTAAAGTTAAAAATTCTTCTTTAATTTCTAGAAAATTAACCATTTTTTGTTGTGGTCCATTTATCTCAGTGTTGGACTGAATTGAAAAATAAGATTTTAAAAAAAAAAATCTACCACCAATATACAATGTTTTCTGCTGATCTGTTGGGATTTTAGCAAACATAACTAATTGTCTATGCGTTAGATGTTGGGGGGAGTACCCTCTTGCATAAAAACTGAAGTATGTGCAAGTGCTTCCAATGCCAGGATCTACAAGCATGGAGGCAAACTGTTTATACAAACTGGTAGGCAGACCAAAGAGGAGTGTAATTTTCGAGTAAAACACAGACAATTTAATGAAGACTCCTCTCACAGAAATTGTATCAAACTTGGGCAATAGATACAAACGGAAGGCCATTAAATTACAGAAACAAGTGATATTTTTTATTTCAAATACACTGTTCCTTCAGCTTCTTTGACTGCTCTTAGAACACTGAAAAAGATGCAGCGGGTCCAATCCTGTGTAGTCTACAGTTTGTACTGAAATAGTCCAGTTTGTACTGAAATATAGGCACGTGCAACAGAGATATAGAAAAAGCAAGATATTACATAGCAGTATAATCATATGGCATTAGAATGAAGCTGTGGCTATCTGTGTGGCCTAGCATTCTCCAAAAATCTTCAGAGGTTCAAGAAGAGATCAATAAAGTCACCTTGAATACTGTGTCCAGTTTTGGGCCCCTCACTACAAGAAAGATGTTGTATTGCTGGAGCATGCCCAGAGGAGAGCAACAAAGCTGGTGAGGGGTCTGGAGCACAAGTCTTATATGGAGCAGCTGAAGGGACTGGGGTTGCTCAGTCTGGAGAAGAGGAAGCCTCCTGAAAGGAGGCTGTAGCGAGGTGGGGGTCAGTCTCTTCTCCCTGGTAATGGGTGATAGGATGAGGGGAAATGGCCTCAAGTTGTGCCAGGGCAGGTTTAGGTTGGACATTAGGAAAAATTTTTTCAATGAAAGGGTTGTCAGGCTCTGGAATGGGCTGCCCAGGGAGGTGGTTGAGTCCCCATCCCTGGGGGTATTTAAAAGAAGGATAGATGAGGTGCTTAGGGACATGGTTTAGTGGTGGGATGGCAGGGTTAGGTTAATGGTTGGACTTGATGATCTCAAAGGTCTTTTCCAACCTAGATGATTCTGTGATTCTAAAGTCACTGTAACCTGTATGTAGGACCAAACTAGCCCATTATCATGTTAGGCATAACTTAGCTGGACAAGAGAAACTGCAGGCAAAACCATAAAGGTTAACTAAGCTTCTGAGCTCAGAAAATGCAAGAAGAAAAACTTGCAGAATTCTGAAGCTTATGAAACAATTTGTTTGCCAGAAGTATGCAGTCTTTCATACACACATTACCAATAAATTATGACAAAAACAATTCAGAATACCAAGCAGAAATGGTCACTCACATTGCTGGAAGGGTTAATAGGAAATGGAGACACATCTTTAACATTGATTCGCTGAACATTTTCTATGAGCAGTCCAAAGAGCGGCAAATACATAGTGGCTATTCTTGCTTGATGGCTCTATTTAAATAGAGTTTAACAATGCATTAGCAAACTACAGATTTAATTTTTAAGTACCAATTATTTTTAAGCTATTCACTCCTAAATTCAAAAAAAAGAGCATTTAATAAACATTTGCCAAGTCAGAGCCCACATTCATAAGTTTATAAATGGAAAAAGCAGAGACCTTTACTGTATTTCATTCTAACTTAGAAAAGGTCAGTAAGTTTTATTTACTATTTCAATACAATGCAGAAAAAAACCCCCTAAATTAATGTGAAATTAAATTAGCTAAGACTAACCAAGTAAATTAATATTATGTTAACTTGATAAATTAATGCTATCTTCCATTAAAATTTCATGGCTTCTGCACAGCACAGCTGATGTTAAAAGTGAGGAAAATTAAACTCAAATCACTCAAAATTTACTACCATGACTTGTAGCTTCCTTATACTAATTTTACAAATAATAGATGATGGAAGGACAGCTGCCAAATATTAAGAGCTAATGTTTAATGAAAATAAGAGCTTTAAAAATGTTCATAAAAATCTGATTACTTCAAGAATAGCAGTTAGATTACACTGTTCTAAAATGTAATAAACACATGTAATGATGTTAAAATGTGCTTTGTGCTTTCATTTGTTAAAAAATACAGGGTTTGCATATTGATTTTGATACAATTTTCTTACGTATTTTCAACACAGTCTGAAGAGAAATAGCATTGCTGCAAATTAACAATTTTTTTTGTGAAAGAAAAAACTTCCTGTATGTGTGCACACTTAATCTTCATTATTTTGTACTACTACCATAGCAATACACTTACCCTGGAAGCATATCTATCATCAAAAGAATGCTTTATCATCAAGTTCTTGAGTACACAAATAGCAATCTGGCGCACGTCTCTGAACTCCTGCAATGCATTGCCCACCTCCCTTAGCAGGAGTCCCACTAAGAAGTGATTTTTACAGAACTCATCAGTTAATGAATAGTCCAGGTGAATGTCTGGAAGTAAAGTACAAGTTCTATATAAGGAATGGTATTATTTAAGTCAATTTATCAATTAACTTAAGGCTGAACTAAAGTGTTTCCAACATTGCTGACAAATTCAGATATATTCGTATATATAAACATAGTTATTCACATAAACCTAGCTCAATTCACTGCATAATGATGCATTTATTAAACAGACGATGATGTATATTCAATCAACAGAAGCTGAAGAAATCTAAATACATAATTTAAAAAATATATATTTTAAATACCGTCCAATATTCAAAAGTGTTCCTATTAAGTTTACCTGGACCAGCATCTTATAGCTCTAAATTCAAATTTTAAATCTATATTCAGGCACTGAAAACACACACAGTGCACAAAGGCTGTGCATATTCTATCTTTCTGGAATTTAGTTGTAAGGTAGAAGTAGAATTTAATTTTTACTCTGTGGTTCAGTCCCAGGTTCATACATTTGAAGGACTGTAAGCAAAACATGGATTAAGAAGTTTCAGATTTATCTACTGAAGTTTTAAGTTCCTTCTTCATTATCTTACGCACATATCAATTATGAATATAGACCACAAAGCCTGCTAACAACTATGATCTTGGTTAACTGACATTCTTAAAGAAAATAATCCCAAAAATTTGCAGTGTGTAGCAAAAGTGTAATGAAGAGACCACATTTGCAAAACACGTGTCCAAATTAAGCAATTTCTTCACGATTTATCAGAACACAAAAGGACACAATAATATTTAAACAAGATTAATTAAATAAACCTATGGAAATTAGACCTGCATTGTAATACAGTAGGCAACTTTTCTGCTACAATTAAGCAATACTATATTTTCCAGAAATATTTATATATTTGGTGTTAATTACAATAGAATTGGAATTCAAGAACATTTTGTTTGAACATTTGTGCTTAAACCACTACAATGCAATTTTATGAAATAAAGTATTTCTACTTGTAACTAACTAAATCTATACTAAGCCCTATATTGATATATATACTATATAGACACACATAACAAAACCCCAGCACATCTGACACAGCAAAGTCAAACTGTTCCACTTTAGAAGTATTGTTTGTGCAATAAAATAATCCAGTTCATGTATGTACTACATATATGACAGCTTAAAAGAAACTTTAGCTTGAAGATCTTATTTATTAGAACTTATATATGTTTAAAATTTCAGCTGAGGAGGTGTTCAAGAGTTTATCGTATTCACTGTCATTGTTCAATACAGTAATCAAAAAACAGATGCTAATTTCAAAGCACTTTTATTTTTCAAAGGACTCCCCCAGTAAGGGAATCCATTAAGTCAGAAAGAAATGTGGATAAGATAGCACAGACATTCTATAGGTCATCTTGTAACTCCAGAGCCAACCACATCATCTGAGACCTCTTTTGCTTGAGGCAGCAAAAGAGAGCCAGAAATACTTCTGATAAAGGTTTTCTTTCCTGGCCTAACTCCTAATTCCCCAGGGAGCAGCACTTTACACTGTTCTTTATTGTGTAATCAGAAACACTATTTTCTCTAGTTTTGCTCTTTTCTTAGGATCCCTATACGAACAACTCGTAGTCCATTTTCTATAGCAATATTTAGGCAGTGTTATTATCCAAGACACTGCTGAAGGCTGAAAAAGCCAGAGACAGAAACAAGTTCTACACAGCTGTCCAGCTCTGAGACCCAAATCTTGTTCTACGACCTTGATGAAAGCATTAATTAGTTATACTCAACTTTACTAAGCCAGCAGAGTCTACTGAATAAATATTTCAGAAAAAAAATAGCCTAATTACAAAAATATAAATGTTAGGTAGGTTTACTTGTTATTTGTAAGAGCACCTTCCTTATCTCTGCTTATTGATATCTGCTGTAGGTCAATGCCTGGAATATATTAATGTCGTCTTCACAGCCACAAACGCAATAGCTAATATACTACTTGTTTTGGCACAAGGCTAGATGTTCCAGGAGCCCAGCTGGGCTAAACAGGGCATTCATGACTGAGCTCCAGTGGAAGAAAAAAAAAAAGCCAAAAAAAAAAAAAAACCAAAAAAAAAAAAAAACCAAAAAAAAAAGAAAAAAAAAAAAAAGCAAAAAAAAAAAAGCAAAAAAAAGGCAAAAAAAAAAGCAAAAAAAAAAGCGAATGAGGTAGAAGCAAGAACAAGCTACAAAAGAGGAATATAGAAGCATTGATCAAACATGCAGGGATAGTGCCAGGAAAGCCAAAGCTCAGCCACAGCTGAAACTGGTAATGTGGTAATGGACATCAATGGCAACAAGAACAGCTTCTACAAGTATATTAGCATTAAAAGCCTGAATAAGGAAAACACGGGATATATGCTGAATGGGGACTGTGATTTAGAGACAGTGAACTTGGGTAAGGCTGAAGTACTTCATGCCTTCATTACCTTATCCTTCACTGCACTTGTTCCCAGGCCTTAAAAGTCCAGCTTCAAGAAAGAGAATTATCAGCAGCGAATGAGAATCAGGTCAGGGATCTCCTGGAAGACCTCCAGTCATGCATTATCATTGGAATACCACTCACTATCACCTTTGTTAAGCCATGGTGACCAGGGGTCTCCCATAATCGGGACCTTGTGATGACTGAAGGTAGACGTTGCACACATCTTCAAAAAAGGGCAAGAATAATTCAGGGAACTACAGGCCTCACTTTGGTCCTTGGAAAAGTCATGGAGGTAGTCCTCTTGGAAGCCATTTTTTGTCAAGTGAAGGAGAAGAATGTGATTGGGAATGGCCAGGATAGATTTACTCACGGTAAACCACATTTGACTAACCTGTCTCTTCTACAATGAACTCACTAGATCTGTGGATACGGGGAGAATAGCAGATGTCCACATGGTCTTTGTATCTAAACGGGGACATTATAAACTAGGTGAACATACAGCTAAATGTGCAAAGAACTAGGTGGATGATTGGTGGGTAATGGTTTGTACTCTACTTGGAGACCAGCAACAAGAGGAGTTTCCCAGGGTCCATCCTACTTAAAACTACTTCATCAATGACCTGAAAGAGGAGATGGAGTGCACCCTCATCAAGTTTGTGAATGGGGTACAGTTCATATGCTCAAGGGCAGGGCTGCATTTCAGAAGAATCTGGATTCTACAGGAATGGGTCCACAGAAACATCAATTAAGTTCAACAAGAACAGATGCAAAACTCTGCACGTTGGATGGATGAACTTCCTGCAATGGTACCACCTGTGGAATGACTAGCTTGGGAGCAGCTCTGCTGAAAAATGCCTAGGGGTCCAAGTGGACAGTAGCTTCAACAGGAGTTAGCATGGCAACCTGGCAACAATGTAGGCTAACAGCATTCTGGGCTGTATCAACAGGATCATAGCCAGTATATCTAGGGAAACATTTATTTCCCTTTACTTGGCATTTGTTAGACATATCTGTGTAGTATTTGGGCCTTCTAGTACAAGAAGGATCTTAACTTGAGTGAGTTCAGCAAAGAAACACCAAGGTAGTTAGAGGGCTGGAACACATGCCCTATCAGGAGAAATTGAGGGAACTGAGCTTGTTCCATCTGGAGAGGGGAAGGTCTGAGGTGACCTGAGCAGGTGGACTACAGACCTACTGAAGTTCCTTTTAACCTCAATGGGTATATGAAAGAAAGTAAAAAGTATACCAAGCTTCACACTGCACACCTACCTACAGGAGTGTTGCAGGCTTCCACAGCTAGTGAATTAAAAGCTAACTCATGAAAAAAAAGCAAACTTAATAATCACAGCAAGAAAGGGAGGAAGACTCAAGCATGTAGTTTACCATGTATTTCAATGACTAGATACTTTGGATAGATTACTCTGCTACCTGAACTATTCCTTTAAGTTTAGGTTAAAGGATTACAACTTTAGGCTTCCATTCAACAATTTTGAGGTTTCCATCGTCTTATAGATCTGAAGTTACGCAGCCTACATGTCTAATAATAAAAAGGTGACATCTAAGAAATACACCATACATTTCTTTGGAAGAATTTACCTTGGTATCTCTGAACTCTGCCTTTTCCAAATGGCATTGGTAGATTCAAAGGTATGTAGTGCTCATGATTACAGACTACACGGAGGAATTCAAATTTGAATTCAAAAAGAGTCTGCAAAAATAATTTAAAAGTATAAATTAAACAACTAATGCAGTGACTTGAATAACACATTAAAATCAGCTTTCTAACACAAAGGCGTGATTTCTCTCAGTCTTGTAGTATGAGGCATATAGACCTGTCAAAGTTCCGTATGTCAATATGAAATAATTCCAGCATAACTCACACTTGACAGCTGGATATAGGTCTATTCACTGTTCCCATTGTCCAAAGTTATTTAAGTTTACTAGCATATTAAGTATCGATATAAGAAAAGTTTGGACCCATGGAATAAATTCTTTGGACATCTGGTATATGCTTTCACTACAGTAAACGTACAGAAACTTATCAGATATCAACTCTTCCAACTTTAGCCTCTCTCACATTCATGCTTAACATTTCTGCTTAGTGTTGCAGCCCCGCTCCCTGCCAGTTTTGCAATACACATGCTCTAGGGTGGTAAAGTTGCATCTGAAGATGGGAATCAAAATATGAAAAAGCGATTTGATGGGAAAAAATGCTCTGGGCACAGCACAGGGACTTCTAATGTAACTGGGTAGAAGTCTGAAGACAGTGTAGGACTCTATTCACATGCATCAAGAAGATGCAACTCCTAAAAATAGTTTGTTTAAAAACACTAAATACCTTTGGATCTCCTGGGGCAAAGCAGCTGATGTAGTTATTGATTTGCTTGAAAACAAAGCCTCTATCCATAAAAGTAAAACACCTCTGGGAAAACAAGAAAAAAAAAGATAGAATTGATTTAGTACTGTCTCAGTGCTCAGTAACTATCCTTCTGAATTTAGTAAGTTTATTTTCCAAACACATTATTGATATTTCAGTTTGAATATAAAACCCAATAAAACAAGCAAATTAAATAAACGTATATGTATATGAATACCAAATTTTCCCTTAGAGTGCAGAATGTAAACAAATTGCAAATAAAAAGCAGTATGAAGAGAAGAACTCTATCTTTACAGAAACTAAAATGACATGCCACTAGCAGCTTTATCACCATTTCATTTCCAATCCTTTTTTCTCCATACTGGATCTTGCCGGCTGAAAAAGGAAAGACTCTGAAAGACTGTCTACATAAAATGCATGCAAATAAAACAACTACTCAACATAGGAAGCTTTGTAGGATTAGAAGGTAACCTAGATGACATTTTTAAAGAAAAAAAAGAAAAATCAAAATACATTTTGTATAAAATGTAAATTAATTTAAAAAAAAACCAACAAACTTTTGAACAGATGTCGTCTTTATTACAGAAGATGCAAATTATACTTCAATACATTTTAACTTGGACATGGAATTATATTTTAAAAGCATTATGCATATTCAGTTTTATACAAGTTGGCTTTAAGATTCTTAAAATCCATGAAGAAGCAGTATTATTTGAAAAAGTAACCCAGAAACCAAGTTGCTTGTGTACCTACTTTTATAAAGGCAGCAAGGCTATGGTTTGCGTTTTTTGAAGCCTCTGGATTGTCTCTGTACTTCTGAGTGATGTGTGGCATCAGCATATTAACAACTGTTTCAACCGCATGATGAAAGGAAGCGGAAAATCTCTGGTTTCGCAACAGCTAGAAACAAATTCAGTTACAATATTTAATATGGCTTACAAAACTAAAATATATCAGAAAATTTACTTTAGATAAGATACAGATAACCTGACAGGGAGAAGAGAGACAAAGAAAGTTTTCAAATTTTCTCATCTGTCATTTAAAGTAAAATTTTTCTTTAAATTCAAGATCTTCCTGAACTTTCTAGACTGAGGAGGGAAAAAAGAGCATTTAGTTAAAAGAAAATATTACAACATGCACTAATATCCATTATTAAAATTCAAGCAAGGCAGTCTTGATGACAAAAAACACATGTATAAAAGGCTATAAGTGTAATGCATTAATATTTTTGTATAGTACAATAGACTTGACGACAGAAGCTAAGAATAAAAGGGAATCCTTTAATTTTATCTATCTTCCTTTCCAAAGCAGACACCAGCTGGTTCACATATAGTAACTGCCTTATCAGACTCTCTTTTCTGTCTTGGAAAAAGCAAAATAAAAAGACCCATTTTTTGCTCTTCTGCAACTATCTTTTTAATAACTCCTTTGCTTTTTGCCATTTTAGAAATTCTCATCCATGCTTCTTTCTTTCTCTTGCTCATCAGCAACTTCAAATCTCAGCTCTTCCAGGCTCAGAATCTTACTCTCCATGTTTTTAAGTTTCCACAATGAGATGCGTTTTCCCTTGCTTTTGGGTAGTTTGCCAATTAGCTTAAAATATTTCCTCTACATTCACAATTTCGTCCTTTCTACTCACCATCTATATTATATTCATCAATGATTTCCTACATCCTGACCAGTACTGGTCAGTTCTCTTCAGCTTTTTGGCACTGCAGAACCTCTTTTATTTCTCTACATCTTACAACCTCTAATAAAGATTCTGTCTTTTCTCTGAAGAGACTTAATGACAGGTGCTGTGAGACTGAAGAAGTCGACATTAACAAAAACTGTTTTAACTGTACAGTCATTATGTCTTTTCTTTCTGAAAACTGAAATCAAAACATCCAGGTGCTCTGCATTCTTTGTTATTTTTGAACTATATTGAATACAACATTCTTAAGCAGAACAAGTAATTGTCAAGGCCCTACCTAAATCAAGGCCCTAAAAATTACACTATTTTCTCCCTTTGTGTTCGAACTGTGCTTTAAAGTGTCGAGCTCTATTTAAAAAAAAAAATTAAAGAAAAAAGATATTAAGGTTGGAAAAGATCCCTGTATATATATATATATCAACAATACTCATTAATGAAATAACAACTAAAATTTAAAAATTCTGTTGGTGGGTATGCCAGTCAGTGTCCTACGATATTCTTGTAACTCAGTCTTTGTTGGACAGTAATATTTTTAAAAATACTACAACATTTTTGCTATAGAAATAATTTTGCTGTACCCAGAAATGCATCTTTTTATCAGATCTCTTTAAGTAGGAGATATCTGCATGCATGTACCATGTATTACTTTACCCAGTAAGACAGGAACAAGCTAGCAAAATAAGTTATTTCATATTTAAATCAAGAAGTGATGCACAGGAATGAGGATACATGCACACAAGAGGTGAGTTCTGCTCCTTTTTCTTTCATGTCACAGGGAAGATGACAATCAGGTTAGTTCTAAAAGTGTAAACGTCTATTTTTAACATCAAATGTGGAGACAACAACAAAAATCTGTCATAAAAAGCAGGTCCAGTGGCTTATAAGCTATGAACCTTCATGTTATTGCAGGGGAAGAATGAGAAAGAACGGCAGTCCAAGGTGATACACAGCAAAATACTAGAATCTAAAGGCATGTGTTAAAATAATTTGTTTCCTTTGTACAATTGAACAGTTTATATTTGAGGGTTGCTTTTGAAGATGCTATTAAAAACAAACAAAATATTAACCTGAAATGAATGAGATTCCTATACAGCAAGTATACCTAGCACGCAGAACACTCCTAAGTGGGACATCAACATAAACAGACAGGTATTACCCAGTATCAAGCTTAGGATTTTGGGGGTGGTGTTTTTTGTTTGGTTGGGGTTTTTTTTTCCCTCTTCAGGTAGAAGTACTGCATGCCTCTACACCTATAAGTTCTAACAAAAAAAATGTGGCAACATTCTGAAACACAGTTTCAATGCTGCATAAGAAAAAAATCTCTGCATAAACTGTTATCATCGTAGAGAGATTTACACTACAGAACCTGCTAAACCTATAAAAAAACCTCACTGGGTGTCCTTATTTTCTGAAATAAAATGAGGTCTCTTATAGAGTGCCATCAGTATTAACATCACATTTTTGTGGTTTATCTACTTCTTTCTGGCAACTTGGAATCACAAATAAAATGCAGCTAGCGATTACCACCTTCTTTGAAAAGTCATGCTCTTTCCATGCTCAGTATTTCCTCAGCCCACTTTCTACAAAATGTTTGTTTACAATTATGCTACTAAGAGGTAGAGCAAACATCCATTAAAATGAAATTATATAAATTTTTAGCCTACCTAAAGAATTCTGTAGGGCAGAAAGATTACTTAGAACGAGCAAGACTTTTTCAGAATTTATATGAACATATAACCCTATGTAATAAACAAAATTTGATGCAGCAAGTTGATGCAAAATATCACTTAAAGAAAGGTCATATTTCCTTCAGAAATATAAACATACACTGAATTGTCTGCTACCTACATCTTGTGGTGCATTTTAATGAAAATCCTAAGCTTACTTATAACAACCCTTAGAAATCAATCTCAGAAGACTGCAGTTTGTACAGCACATAATTTAGAGCATATAGTAAATCACAAAATGAACTGCTCAGTCTTTCAAGTACAGCAAACCTGAGGCTATCAGGTCTCAGCTACTGGTTGTTACTACTAAAAAAGAAAGAAAAAATCAGTGCCTTCTCTTATTTAGACACCAAAGAGATGGAAGTCTTTTTGAGTAATAATTATGGTTATGCCTACCCCAATTCACACTGTATTTCCCTAACACCAGGTAATCAAATCAGTCTCAGGCATCTGTAACTGACACACTGTTCCTTTACCAACTTTGTTTTTCCTAAAATGAAAGTCGTCTTAAATTGAATTTGTTCCTCAGATGTACATGCTGGTGCTCTCCAAATATAATTTATTATTAGGACTACATGGGTCAGTAAAGACACATTAGCTTTGAGCAAATGAGTTAGTTTAGCACTTGTGGAGGAAAGAAGTAATAAAAAACATTTTTGAAAAAATATCAAGAAGTAGCAGTAATGTGAATGCTCATCAGTGGTAGTATACCATACTACACCAGAGATGCAGATCATATGGCAGAGGATACTAAAAACATAGACACTGGTGGAGTCATTCTGAAAAGTAAATTGCATTTGATTTTTGTCTACATGGATCCTGCTTTTAAAAAGGATGATATTCTACTGTACTTATTTTATCCACCATCTGATCTCAGTTTAAAAATGTAATCCCTATTGTAAGGAAGTTGTAATTAAATTAAGGAAATGGGTTTGCATGACAGCAAGTTAGTGGTTTCTTTGAAGTTTTTTTAAACGAATACGCTGTTTCCAAACTTGTGAGAATTTCTGTAGGTTTGTTAAACTCAGCAAAAATTATATAAACTTTGTTTAGCCAAGCAAAAACTGCATGTTGTATTTTTCAGAGTATCAGCTACGAAATCCAATAGAAAAATTCCTCAAGCTATACAAATTTCACACACACCATGTTTTGAAAACCTTGCCCAGATGCACCACATTCTGTAATTAGAAAAACTGTATACTTCTCACAGAGCTGAATACTGTAAAATAAATAGTACTGCCAGTACTGTCAGGTAAGTACTGAAACAAAACAAAAAAACCCCTAGAAAATTTCAGCTTTAAATAAGCAGTGTTTTCTGCTTTATAAGATTATACTTTCATTTCAGTTGAATAGATTAATAAAATTAATACAATTAATTAAACTGATTATAATAAGCTCAAAATATTGGGGTGAAATAACAAATACTCCATTCATGGAGTGAACAGAAGCACAAACTCCTTCCTCAAGGAATATCAAATCAATAATGGAAATTTAAGTTTAAAAATTCTGAATTATGTGAACAGAAACTATGAACAGAAAAAAAAAGTCCATCTGAATATGTTTCTTAATTTGGTTGGAATTAACAGTATTTCTATTGATTAGTAGGAGAAAAAGCTGTAAGTCTCTTCTTTTTCTAGAAACTTTGAGGAATTCCCAAATATCTTCCCTAACAACAATTACCTGTTTTTAAAAAAAAAAAAAACTGCCAATAAAGGTTCCAGAATTTCCAGAACCACTGCTCCAATTAAAAACTGAGATTTTCTTTAAAAAACAAAATTATTTCATCCTTTCTTTTTAGCAGCAGGAGACCACTCTCTTCTTTGTGACATTATAAATGGAGACATCTCCTTTTCCTTATATAAAACCTCAATGCAGCAGCTAGCATCTCATGATGCTACAAGCAAAAATTTGAGGTCCTCTTCAAATGCAAAATAACAGGACGAAGTCAGACATTCTTTGCACATTTTATGTATTCATAGAAACTGAAAGGTCAGAATAAAATATAGCTGGGAAGACTGAGGTGGGGAGAAGTTAAGCTTAAAATACACAACTGATTTTGCTACTAAATGAGGAACCTCACAAACTGGCTGATCTCCCTCCTTCTGCATTCCAGAGCAGTGGGAAAAATAGTTATGCATGTTACAGATTTTTCCCCTTCTTTAATTCAGATTGTTAAAAAACAAACAAACAAACACAACCAAAAAACCAACCCCCAACAACTCCTTCTATTTCTACAAAGGTTGCAACGCTGGAGCATGGTATCTTTACTACATGCTGTATTTCAGTAGAATGCATAATTCATCTGAAACCCATAAATCACAGAATGGCAGGGCTTGGAAGGGACCTCGGGAGATCATCCAGTCCAACCCCCCTGCTAAATCAGGTTCACCTAGAGCAGGTTGCACAGGACATTGTCCAGGCAGGTTTTGAACATCTCCAAAGAAGGAGACTCCACAACCCCCCTGGGCAGCCTGTTCCGGCGCTCTGTCACCCTCAAAGTGAAGAAGTTCTTCCTCATGTTCAACTGAAACTTCTTATGCTTCAGTTTGTGCCCATTGCCCCTTGTCCTGTCACTGGGCACCACTGAGAAGAGTCTGGCTCCATCCTCATGCTCTTCCTCTCTATTATGATATTCTGCAAATTATGTATCAATAACTAGTGCTAAAATGAGTCCAGCTGAATACTGTATTAAGGCAGATGTTTTTTATTTAATACTAGATAACAGTAGTCTGGTGATATGGTTTAGTTCTTCAAACTAAAAATAAATCAGTAACATGAACAGGAAAACATTTTTATTCTTAGCATTCTAAGAAAAAGGGATGGTTACTAGGTTTTGGACATCAAACACATTACTTTAGAGCATATCTAATGATGAAAATCTTCATTTGACCAATTATCACATGGCGTTCACATGCTTCTTAAATGAAAAATGAATCAATAACTTCTTTACAGATTAAATCTATTGAAATAGAAAAGTCAAGACACTTTTAAAAGCAAGTTGAACTGGGACTGAAACTCTACTGATCATACCGCAGCAGAACAGTATGAAGTGTAGCACTCAAGCTTTTTTCCTTATCACTGTCCAATTATTTTTCCCCCCCATGTACTTCAGACTTCCAGTTATGTTCTAAATATACAGTGAAAATACTGATAAAGATTTCAGAACAATGTGGTATGTTACTCAGCTGGGACTATTTTGTATACTTGAAACTGTACTTTCAGTGTTTGTCTTAATACAGGAGTAAGTAAACTAAAAAGCTGTCATCAATATAAGAAAAATATTGCTTATAGGCCAAGCTGGTAGAAAAACGCCTGTTTCTAAAATGTTAGCATTCTCCTTTTGGACAGTAAACTGCACAATTCACTGTTCTCGGAGTCATTTTATATCACAGCTAGTGTACTGCTCAGGAAAAAGCCCACATATTTTTGGGTAGTACTTACATCAAAGTCCAGTGTTATCTATTGTTTCCAGCTTCATTGTACCACAAGTATTAAGACATCTTACTAGAGAGTCTGATCATTTACACAGACTGCTCTACTGGATGGATCTTAAGGTGGATTTTACAGTAATGCTGAATCTAGCCCTGTAGTTTTTTCTATCTAATATTTCAACTGATTTCTCCTCCTGCTTTGCTCTTTTCCCCCCTCTTACAAATAAAGTTATTATATATAAATCATGACCATGTATATATGAAAGTTTTTCTGCCGATATGCAATAAAAATATGTGATTGGAGAAAGAAGAGACTATAGACATTCTTTTTAGAATAACATTTTCTTTTGCAAAAGTTCACATACCTTCACTTTGGAGTTTTCTATCAAATGCTGAGCCATTGATTTTATCAGAACTTCAAAGAAGAACCATGAATACTGCAGAGAAAAGGAAACATTCTGTAAAATCGCCACATGCACTGAACAGCTGTTTTAATACAATTAGTTCTTCTTCAGTCATGATCAGATAAGAACATACATTAAAAGCGTAGTTCAATATATACCTTAAGTAGCTTGTTGCTTGTAAGAAAGTCAGCAGATGGCTTTAAAATTGTTGTCATGGACTTTGCCAGTTCTTCATGTACTGTCTTATATTCAGAAGCAACATAGGGTTCAGCTTTATAAGCATACTTGGGGAGGAAAACCAGAATATAGTATGAAATTATGACATAATACAAAACAATTCAAATTAAACAGATGCAACTAAATTTAAATATACTCTTTTTAGAGAAATAAAAAAGGAAACATTTAAATTAATTTTCCCTACCTTGACGTAAGATCTCAGGTGGCTGTCCAAGCCTTCTTCGTGACACTGAGCAACAATATGGATAATAACCCTAAACAGAAGTCAGAAACCAAGTAAGCCTACAAAGAAAGCTACAACTGCAATAGCAAAGATGCTACTCAGTTACAGATTTATGTGATAACGCAGTCATCACTTAAAGTGTATGAAGCACTTAAAATTCTTTACCTTGTCACATTGACTGCAACTTCCTCTTGAGTTGCTCTAGTGAGAACTCTAAACAACTGGTTTAGAACAGTTGGCAGGAAAGCGATCATCACATGGCCTTCCATAGCATGAAGGCTCTAAAAGAAAGCAGTAGTACTGTCACTCCCTTGAAACAATGGCCCTTAAATTACAAGTTCGGAGATTATAAAATTTACTGCAAGTCTTTTTCCAAAAATACACACTATTTGGTGTTAACTACCTGAAATGCTGCACAGAAAGCCATTGAGAATAGTTTCCAACATAAATATTTGGTAAATATTTGCTACATTAAGGTAAATTAGGGATAAAAATTAGGTTACTATGCATACTAGCATACTATGTAATGTCTCAATTAAAAGACTACCTGTGTACACTACAGCAACCTGACACTCTGGTATACTTTTCTATTTCATCCACCAATGCAGATATTTAGCAAACAGAGGTTCCACAAAAACATACAGATTGCTTACCTGTGATAAGTGCAATACTAGTTATACTAGTTACTGTAAAACAATAAACTAATATGTTAAAAACCAGAATGAACTAAAATCCCTAACTACCTCATGCTGGAAGTTGCAGACAGTGAATTACTAGCCTCTCAACTTCTTCATTATATGCCTTTGCATTCCATCACATGCGAAAGATATTATACACATAACCACCCTGACATAAAAGACAGTGTACGGCATTACATCCTACATTGTTTTATGCCACAGAATCCCCTGGAGTTAAAGGGAGTAAAAAAAAAAAAAAAAAAACAAGAAGAGTATATTTGCTGAACATGCATACAGACAACACATTTCAAACTTTGCCATTCAGTGTTAAGAAGCTGCCTTATCTTCGAATGTTTGCCTGTATGCATATTCACACTATTCAGGACTCAAAACAGTCTTCCTTCCTACCTGGTCTGTGATTTTGCTTGGAAACAGCAGTCATATGCTACAGCATCTTTTCTATAAGCCTTGAATATCAGAGCATTGGGTAAACATACAAATGGAAGTTCAGCTCACACTTTTGTTCAGGATAGAGACATTTTTTGGTAAAGGTGCTCTTTTAAGTAGGACTCTGAAGTGGAGTCATAACTCAACTTCTTATGCCTTTGAGTATTCAATTACACTTAAGACTGCCAGAAGCAGCTGTGCCCTTTGATCTCTCAGGCAGCAATGGAGTAACTACAAGCAGATACCTCAACTTACGAGATGCTAAGTGACATTTGGGGTCATGAAACATGAAGCAGAGCATACAAACATCTTGAGCGAGGCGAGTCTCAGAAAACCTTTAATTAGAAGTGTTGGGTGGTGCTTACACAAAATCCTGTTGGAGGATTTTTTCTGCAAGAGCAGAAAGAAGAGAGAACAGGAGAACACTTGTGAGGTTCAGTAAACCAAGCTACTCTGGCAGTAGCACACTGACTTTGTGGAGAAAAGTAAATCCTAAGTATTTAAATGTGTCATTGCCGTTATAGCATAAGCATTACTTGCAGGAAACTGTCACCAGCAAACTGAAATGTTGATCTTTAAAGAACATTTAACACTCAAGGCTGGACAATACTGGCACAGGTGGGTACAGGCTGACACACAGAAGGCAAGCTTTCGATACACAGAAGTAGTAAAAAGTATCTGGGTCCCTGTGAGGCCTAGCTAGACAGGAATTTGGCCTGATGGAATTGAGAACAGCCATAATTTGTAGTTGAGACAGAAGATTGCATTTGTTTTCTGTTACCATGAAGTGAGACAATAAAGTCAATATGATGTGTTAACATAGTGGTGTGGGACGTGTTCATACTGTGCGATGAGAGTGTTCCAGTATTTGACAACAAGCAAGAGTTATAAAAGAGACTCTGCAGCTGCATTACTCTGTCCCAGGGATTTTGGCAAGACATGGTCTTGTCACTGAACCGGAAGATTTTGCTAATACGGAATTAATATAAATAAATAAAGTGTTTAAGCAAAGGAATAAGCTACCCAAATATATTACAGTATATGTGATCATATACAACTGAAGTAAATGATGTAATTTGGGAGTGATCTGAGGAAGCGTTCTTTTGAGCTTTTCCTAAAAGTGATACTTTAATATCTGGTTACTTTGTTCCACCAGTCTAACAAGATTTGTGAATATCAAGAAGAGAATCAAGCCTTTGATTCCAGCCAATTGCCATTTTTGGTGGGCAGCAGGTAGCATGATAAATCTGAAATTGCCATGCTAGTCCCCTGGAAGAGATTTCGATTATATCAAATTCAAGTAGAGCTCTGGTAAACTTAAGAAACAGTGGGATTTCTCAAAGTACTGTGAATCCTGATGAATCAAACAGGTCAGAAACTGAAAGTTGTTTACAACTTCAGCTCCTGAGGGAAGAATCAACCAACTGCCCACAAAGTACAGGGTCATTCCATTCCTTGTAACATGAACAGTCACTGCTGCCAGGGCCCTGGTAGAGGGGCTCTCCATGGTGTGCAAACTGATTTTTTAATAATAGTGATTCAGACTTGTCATGCGTACAGATATTTTAGTAATAATTTAACATCTAACTGTTTCCCAGACCAACTTCTTATATTACAGCACCAGAAAGAGCAAATTCTGTTTTTTCACCTGATCTTATAAAAAGACATTCAATTCCCTGAGGTCCAGTGTGGGCAACAATCCTTCCCTTCTTCTTGATACCAGAAAACATCTGCCATTTTCTCTGGCACCTCAAGCAGCAGGAAGGCTACACCCCTTGAAAAACAAGCGTTGGAAATGATACTGACAATTTTAAAGAGCTTCAGTGAGCCACAGGTCAGACACTAAGACCTCGAATTCATGATGACAGATACTCAGAACACACCATCTTTATTATATGGAGAGAAAAAAAGAGAGGTTAAGTCCAATGATAAAGATTCAGTTGTCCCAACTGATCTCAAAACCACAACCAAAGGACAAGAAGGCAAAGCTGCACCAATGAGAAAAATGCCTTTTATGACTAGGACTTCTAAAAACCTGGGTGATTTCTTCATTTGTATTTCGATAGCACATGGGAGGCAACTGAATACCAGTAACTTTAAATCCCTTGCCAAAAAAGTACAGTAGGAAAGGAGAGGTAAAGAGGTTCCCGTCTTCAAACAGAAATCTCAGACAGCAGGACCACAATGTCCCAGAAGGATTACTTGTGGAAAGATGGGATAATCCCCTCGGCTTCAAGGCAAGATGAAACACTCCGAAGCAGTGGTTCTTCTCCTTTTCTGTCTCTATTGGAGAGATTTCTTCAGGGCACAAAACACATACACACATTTAGAAAGACTCTAGATTTTGAAATGTGTTACGATGACAGAGGATTTGCAAGTGTGGTATCAGGGAGGGATTCTACACATAAGGTGTCTCTAACTCCCGTAGGGCCTCTTGATGCTGCAGAGTGCTGGCTTCTAAAGCCAAAACACTACCAGGCTTAGTGATAGCGCCATCTAATTGGGAACTATTTGGTACAATCACTGCTGCAGAAAGCAGGAGAAATAAGGATGGCTCCAGATCTAAAATTATCAAGGAACTTGAAAGAGATACTCGAAAGAGATATTGAAGTGCAAAACACATAGAAACGTCATCTTATATCAAAAGAAGAATGTCAGTAGCAGAAAGCCAAGTGAGAGGCATCTCTAATGACTCATTCTAAGTAACCATGGGTGACGATGAAGTTCAGCTACAAGACTATTTGTCCTTTGCTTTACCCTTTTGATGTGAAGCTAACATAGCTAGAATCCCTTCTGAGGGGTTGTATTATTGTCATATGCTTTGCCAGCACATTTTGGGATTGCAAAATTTCAGAATGATGAAGATAAACAGAAGACAGAGACAGGTCTGTCAGCAAAAAATAGTAATAATAAAAAAAAACTATTTCCAAATAGACCTATTCCATCTTCCTGCTGTTAATGTACTGTCTCCTGTTTTGTACCAAAGCTGATCACAGAAGTTTTGGGGCAAGGAAGATGACTCACGGTTTTGACATAACAAGGTCACAAAGCAAATCCTGTTCGATAGCATGCCACATTCAATAGTTAAGTTCTGACTTAAATGTCCTGAGTAGATAGTCCAGTTTCATTACAACAATAAACTCTGTTGTGCCTAAGAAAATCAGGAAGTACTTGTGCTATCTTACATAGATTTTAAGGTGACTGAATTTTAGGCTTCGCATTAAAAATTGGGCCTGCTTTGTTTAGAAAAAATTGCTCTGGAAACCATGCACTCTATTGATCTAATCTTGAAAGAGAACTGTAGACATAACAATGATGACCTCCTAAGCAAAATTTTAGAAAAATCAAGAGTCATCATTCCTTACCGTTCCCGTGTGCAGTACAATTTGATTATTTTGACAAAGTAAGCCATTAGTGTTTCAAAATTATCACTCATAAGGCTGACCAATACTGTCTCATTATTTCCTCATGGTTTCCTCTTATATTGCAATTGTAAATTTATCTAGGGCAGGAAGTATCTTTTTATATTGCATATTCTATTAACAAGACCTAGAAAATGTCTGAAGCCTCTAGGCTTTGCCAAGGTATAAATAAATAATATAATCTGTTATTCGCTGCCATTTTATACCTTAAGATACTTTACAAGATCAGTTCCTAGTGCACGAGCTCCAGACTCTGTTTTCTGACAGTACTGAAAAAAATTATGCAAGTGCTGATCCTGTCAAAGACAAAAAGAACAAATTAAACAATACCTAACATTACTATCCATAATCCAAAATAGAATACATTAAAAATATTTATATATAGAAATCCATATACGTGTCCATAGATTAAATTTTGAAAAATAATTGAAGTGCACTACTCCGAAGACTAATTTAGTATACATGTAATGTTGATTTTTTTTTAAACCCACATGAGAAATTTCCAGTGATTTTTGAATACCCATTATACAAAACACTGCCTATATTTTCTTCAAATCAACTGACATGCAGAAAATAGCATACTTAATGTTAGTTATCCCAACTGATCATAATATGTATTTTATAAGCAGCTATAACAGGACTCATTGCTTTGTATACATGCCAGTAAATAGCTTTCAGACAGCTATAACCTCTCATCTAACAGGAAGATTCAGATTGGCATGGGTGACAATGTTAGACAAAAGGCTCATGTTTTGAATAATTTCCATTTAAGACCTGTTGGTTTTCACAGCTGATGTGAGGGACACCATGCAGAGTGTCCAAGAGACAAAAAAAGTAAGAGATCAGTATACTGAGTTTAAGAATCTTCCCAAATATCGTATATACATATAACAAGCATACATTATTCCTAAAACTTTCTCTAATTTAATTTGCTTTATAACTCACCTGCGTATACACAGTTGACACCAGGTGAGTGGATATTTTTAACAGTTGTTTGCCTCCATCTACCCATTTAATCTCAGGACCAGAATGCTGCACACACACACGTAGAGGAAAAGTAAAATAATGTAGTGGTATACTAGAGTAAAACAATGTTTTTATAGTACAACAAACTTTTTTTTTTTTAAACAGGTTGAAGAAATGTGTGCAATGAATACAGTAATAAAAAAAGGAAAATTATGCAGGCAATATTACCAAAAGCATTTATGAAGCTTAAAATGTTTTTTAAAAGGCCCATGTTAGTTAACTCGCTGGCTAACAAAATTCGTTTTCTCTAAGTCACAGATTCCATGTTTCCCCTACAAGTCTGCCAAGAAACTTCTGACTAGAGAGAAATATCTACTAGTTTTCCAAGAAAAATAATACAAGAATTTCCACAGATGCTGACATAGTTTAAACCTTAAAATAGGTCACCGATAGGCAGCAGCCAGTGATTCCTTCCCATCCCCTTTCCAAAGAACTAAGAATGGGAATGCTTAGCTGTCTACCCTGACAACCAGGGTAGGGATTTTACTGCTAGATCTACAACTAGTCATATTGGTCCTAACCTTCTACCCTTAGGCATGAGCAGAGACGAACAGCAGAGGCATAAAGAATACACCTACAATGTGAAAAGATGAAAGATGTGAAGGAGACAATGATTGGAAAGCTTACAGCAGAGTTTAAAGAAGAAAAAGTGGTAGAACAGGAAGAGAGCAGCACCTCTTGCTGTTAATTTCAGGCCTCTTCCTCCAAACTGAGTCAATTTTGTCTCTGCATTTCATTCTCTTAGTCAAATCCCCTAGCACATTTTATGTTTTGTGTCCTCCTCGGTATCATTTTTATTACTACCATTTTGCAAGCTTTCTGCTTTGAAAAATACAACCATAAATTTTACTAGTGAAGTAGAAAGATCACAAAAACCAAGATGTGAGAGTAAGACTTTTTCAGGAATAAAGGACTTACTGAAAGGAGACAGCATGAAATGCTAAAAGAAATTTAGTAAAGGACCTCAGATTATTTGCATATCTTTATAAACTCAAAATAGTTTAATATATTTAAAAATTACTGTAGATTCTAGTTAATTATTACCGCAAAAAACCAAACTAAACATTTCCTAAGCACATCAGCTAAATAACAACAGAAATAAGTACTTAACAATTTACAAAACACTATATTAGGGCAGGTTGATTCAAATTCTCATAAAAGTTAGAATTTAGTTGTAAGTTTTGTCTCCCATTTCTGTTTGGGTTTTTTGTTTACTGTAAGTCAGATGAGTAACATTTGCAAAGCACTCGATTTCAACTATCTAAGGAAAAAAATTTCTACTAGAAAATGACTTATATCTTATCAGACTGGAGAATTACAACCAAACCTTCTCTCCATGACTTTTTTTTGAAAGATTAGAGCAGTTTTATATAACATACCTTTCCAACACCCACTTCTTGATAACTAAGATAGCCTGATGGAAGATTTGCTGACACTGGGATGTGTTGCTCATTGGTCACCACTCTTCCATCTTTTATTAGAGGAAGCCAAGAATACCCAACTACAGAACATGAAAGGCAAGTAATTTTAAATATGTTGTAAATCTTTACATAAATCCATACAAAAGTCTTACTGTACATCTCCGATAAGTAATTCATAAACCAGAAAAAGTTACTGTAAGGGCCAAATTATTTGCACTTGAACGATTAAAATAAAAACACAAATAAATTGTCACTCACCGAGTTAGAAAAAAACCCATACATTTGATAGCCATTCCAAACCAACATTTGAAACATTTAAATTAAAAGGAACACTTAATGAAATCTTTCAGTCAGTATAATGTAATTAGAAAGCATTATATGGATCACAAAAATCATGGGTTACCAGATAAGCATACCTCATAAAAATCTCCCCAGTAGTTACTGAAAGTAAAGTGTTAGCATACAAACCTTGTGTTTCAACAACATCTTTCTTCTTTGTACTCCCTTTGCTTGAATTATCACAGCTGACATGGTAGAAGGTGAACAACAAATGGTGCTTTTCATGTAACTGAGTGGGCAATTCTATTTTAATCTGAAAGGCAAAGAATCACAACCTTTGTGGAAGTCTTCAGCTAGAGCAGTGACACACCTTACTGGCTGCATAATTTAAAAAGCAATTTCAGGTTATATGTTATCTGAAGCAAGATCAAGAATCACACACACAAAACTTACAAAAATGTACTTACAGTGAAAAGGGGGGCCTGATTTAACTGAAATCATTATCAAGAACTTGGCAATCCTCAAATCTTTTCTTGTATTTTTGAAACTTGCCTAATACCTAAACCTGTAAAAGTTACCTCAGAAAAGTAGCTTACCTCATCATAAAACTCTGGATTTTGATGGTGATGCAGAACAGCAGCAAACGCACTTCTAGTAAACACTGGTCCACCTGGCCTACCATAGATACACTAATAATAGAAAAAAAGGAAAAAAGAACAAAAAAACCCCCTGTGATCCTTTTGCACTCTCGACTTAGAATCTGTTTCATCTAGAATTTAAAACATTTTAACTTGTGTTTAACTTAGTTCCTTTGCACAGACAGGGGATTACACGATCTGCAGTCTGCCTGCTCTGCAGTAGAACTGACGCTGTGATTTCACCTCAGGATTCCTATACATTTTTTTACTTTTCTTCTTCCAGACACCTCTTATACTCTGTGGTAAGAAACGCAGAGCTTGACTCTGTAGTTGATCTAAAGCTGTACTGTTTTAACTTAAAGAATTCCTCCTGTGGCGTAGGCATAAGCCACCCTGTTTGCAACAAGTTCATTCTTGGAATTTTTGTTGATGTAAAGAAATGAAATGCTCTGAGGTTTCTTTAGTAAACTCTTGTGTCAAAACCAAGCAAGTCATCTAGAAGTTACTCTTATGCCAAATGCAAAAGGAGGACAGAAAGCCACCATCCCAAACTAGATAAATTAATCCAGTACTACTGTGTTACTTAGCTAACTGTTCAGTATTTTCTCTTATCAGTCACAAAATCAAAAGACTAACCTTTAAAGGCAAAGAATCCTCTTCATCAGAATCCTTGAATTCAATGCATACTGCAATATTTCTAGCCTAAAGCAGTATTTAAAAACAAAAATCCAAACACTTAATCATAAGGATCAAAGAAATATATGTAAACAGTTTTAACCAAACCTGAGAAAGAAGAATGTGCAGTTTTACTGTACTCACCTTTGCAAAAGACTTTTGACTGTCATATTTCAAGTGCTTTGGATAAACATAAAGATGATTGTTGTAGATGGTGAAAGGCTGAGTGTGTTTTGGTATACAGGGAACAAATTCCTCTATTTCAAACGCTATTAGCGTCTTGGTACTGTTTTCAAACTGTTTCATGGGAATGTATGATGAATTAACATAATCTGAAAATACATAAAAAACCCAATAAAAAACTGAAGAGAAAAAGCCTGAATGTCCATTTAACAGTGTTTATTAATACTTACTTGGAAAATCTGGTGACACATTGTCAATTGTAACGTCCAGATTTCCTAAAATAACAGGAAGTTTGGCCATCTTTTCAGGTCTATAGGAAGGAAAAAAAACCTCAAAGTCAGGCTAAATGCAAAATTATCAGATGCCAGAGAAAAGAGATAATAGGAAACAGGGGCAAAAGTAATATCCTGAAATAGGAGTATGAGAGGAAAGGTGGTTTGGGTGTGGGTAACTGATCTGGTCTTGCTTTTTGCCTAGAGTCACAGTTTTGTTCTTTAAATTGTCAAAAAAAAAAAAAAAAAAAAAGAAAAAAGAAAAAAGTAAGGCTTTATTCACAACCGTGAAAAAGGTTAAGAAAAAGCATGATGTTTTTCTTTCCTTAACTCAAAATGAAAAACTGAAAATGAAAAATAGGTTTTGTTTGCCATGTAATAATTCACTATCACTTGCAGCAAAAAGGGGACTTATAAGTAAGCATTTATGATAATGGGGGTAAAACTTGGGGGAAGAGCAAAAGGGGAGAGAAATCAGTAAGTTAACAAAATGCTGCTTCTACTCAGTAACTTTTCCTACCTCCCCCTTTTCTGGAGTAATAGTTCACACTGCAAAATATTTACTATTAAACTAGCCTGTTATGAAATTTCGTAGATGTTATCATATAGCTAATTCAGAAACACAGTTTGAAGTAGGAGTATTTTCCATGTTAAAACATCAGTGCAGAATCCTTTATTAGTAAAGATAGTCAGCAGCATGATTTTTTTAAATTACTGCAGAGGAAGTGGATGCAAAATTTTTCCAAAATGCAATCCCATGCTATGAAGCAAACAGCTTTTTCTGTTTGGAATCTAGATTCTAATTCCAATAGCTAATACAATCTCTTTCTTACTACAATTCCTGTGAAATACTGTACACAATTCCTCAAACAGGATGCTGATATATCCAAAAGCAGTCCCTTAATTCAGGACAGTGGTGTGGCAGGCTAATAGTTTCAATAATATTGTTTACAGCAAGGATTATGAGTACACAGCAATTCAATGCTATGTAAACTTCAATGAAATTTTAAGCAGCTTGCTAAAATGGAATTAAAATATCTATTACAAACCTCATCTCCTTATCAGATTTGGTAAGCAAGAATAAAATAAAGAAACCATAGCCCAAGCCTTTTGCGATTAGCGATTGTCCGAATTAATACAACTCCAGCTAACTATACAATAACAGAAGTGGAAATGCCTTTGCAAAGCAGCAAAGATTGCTCTATTATTTTACATCCTATTTACTAAGAAAGGGGATTAAAACTAGTTTATTGATAGGGTCATCTGTCAGTAGGAGATTCATAAGACTTGCACACAAAGTGATGCAGTTTTCAGGAATATTTTGTAAAAAAGATGACTGGTGTTCTGTTATTTAGGTATCCTGAGCCACATGCACTCGCAAGGAAGATGGACTGGATACTGGCTTGAATCCCTTTCCCCGAGAGCTAGCGTTCTCTGTCCAAGGTCAGTGAACATATGATTTATGCTCATACTCATTCTCCTTTGAGAACCAGAAGTGTGCACTGCGCAAGCGTAACTCCCAATAGAGAGCTACTTCAGTATATGATGCTTACTCCATGTTAGACGGGGCATAATACTTCAGTGCTGCTTGTAGCCCCCAAACACTGCAAAGGAGAGACCTGTAGCCTGTGTGAAGGCCTTAACTATATTTATACAACTTCTATATTTGAAGTGAAAAACATATAAATACATACATCAAAAGATTAGATACTCCAGTTCAAGACCAGAACAAAAAATAGCAGGGCTTGGGTGAGTAGGGGGTGTTAGTGTGTGGTCGGTTTGGGATTTTTTTTGTTTTTTAAAGCGGGTAAATTAGACTTACTTCCTGAAGTCTGCTAACAATTTCAGCATGTCTTCATTTGAAAGTTTATTACTGTCTTGTCTGAAGAGAGGAGAAAATCTTGCATTTTTGTCCAGGGTTCCTGAGGCATCTTTAAACAGTGTCCTGAAAGTCAAAATCCTCCTTTCAGATGAGTTTATCAAAATGCTGAAATTCCCTTCAGGAAATTTGTTTACTACAAATTAGAACATACTGCACCATCCTTCATATTAAGCATTTCATACTCTTGTCATTGTAGGTGAGTTTTAACATATAAATAGCTCAGTCTAACAAATCAAGTGTGAACCATTTCATTCTTAGTAAAATAAAAACATATTGACAGTAGAAAACAGCAATATTCAATGGTTTTAATAATAATATAATGAATGATTATAACTTTTTTTCCCTATGGCAAAGCTGAATTGGAATTTTGTTTGTCAGAAATCTTTGATTAATTCAAAGTAAAACAAGAAATAATTTAAATAGCACATTAAGTTTTACAAGAAGTGAGATGCAGAAAACAAAGAAAAATTAGGAAAAAATACAGATTGACAAGATCTGTCATTACCTAGCTGCCCAGGCAAAAGGCATTCTATATTGACCTAATCTCTGGCATGCCTGCTTAGCGTTCTTCAAAACTTTCTGTGCAACCTGCAAGGGACATAAGAAATAGCTATGTTTTAAAAGCTACATTTTTTGCACCATTAGTACACAGGAAAAAACGCTCATATTGACACTGATACAAATTGGAAAATCTTCTCTAGAAGATTAATCCTAAGTACGTGAGTGAAAGACGAATGAAAATACCTCTTAACAATACATTTCAGGTTAAGCAGGACTTGCTGATTTCACAGCATTTCATGGGTAAAAACACAGAGCCATCTACAGTCCCAATAATACATATTTAATTAAGCAAGAAAAGAATTATGTACAAAACTCATATGAAACCTAGAGCAAAATTCAACTGATTTTTAAGACAAAATTGTGACTCCAGAAAAAAAAAAACCAAAACACTTCCCCTGCCATTTGCTCCTCTATTCAACCACCCACTCTATGTACCAGAACACATTCCTGCAGAGTAAATAGTAAAATACTCTGCAATACTTGTATTACTAGTACACACAGAATATGGGGAGGAGTTGTATGAAGATCACACGGACAATCCTATGTATGGACATTACAACACTGTTTTAATGAAAACTTCAAATTTTTGGTTTTGTTAACTTTTAAGTGAACAAACAATTCCACTATATAGAACCAACACATATAACAATCAGAACTATGTAGAACCAACATGTATAACAATCAGAACTAGTAACCCTCTAGTTTGAGATGTTCAACACTGAGCTGGACCACTTCAGCTAAAGCAGAAGCTCCTGACAGAGCAGTGGCCCTCTCTTTTCCAGAAACCAGTTTCTCCTATGTGCCTACACAGAGCAAAATTATTTGGCAGAGGCAAAAATCCACTGAGTAAAGCTGCCCGAATATTATCCCTGATCTATGTTGTTGACATTATGAAGAGCTTTTTCTATTAGTGTGTTGTTTGAGCCAACTCTCCATTAGTCTTTCCTGTAAAAAGGGGGAAATTGCACTCAGAAGCATAGAACCTTGATAAGTAACCATCATTAATTCACTGTATTCAATGTTTAAGTGGAGAACAAGTGATGTCTTGGCTATAGAGTTTGCTGATTCCAGTTTCCCTTTTCCTCGTCCAGAGTAATTCTTCAGGGAACTGGAACTTGCTCATTGCACTTACACACATGGAGACCTACATAGCCGGTACTGTTCCGTTTTGTTTCAAATTAATACAGTGTAACCCCAGAGAACAAGAACAGAAAAAAATTCAAACTAAGTGTTCAATTGTATAAAATTATAAACAAGTGAATAACAGAATAGCACAGCATAAGTTACTATAACCATTAATGTTCCTGTTGGCTACTCCTGCAGTACAGGGCAATACAAGTCTAGCACTCAGTGTCAAATTCGGGAACACTTGGGCTTACTTAACCTTTCCATGTGGCCCCAAGCCCAAGACCACCAAAATCAGTTACTCAGTTCAGGTTTGTTTTAACTCAGTAACAGTCAGCATACACTTCAAAACCAGACTCCTAAAATACAAAGCTGCTGTTTTCCAATGATAGCTGAAAAAAAATCTCAAGTATTCCTGGAAAGGCAAATCAGCAGTCTGATCTATATTAAGACCAAGTGAAAAATACCATTTTTTTACGTGTAGCCTAGCCAGCATTAAATCAGTAGGAAAGAACACCGTTCCTCTGCAGAGATGGAAAGTTAACCCTTCCTTCTTCCCTTTCACAGCTGAAAACAGCAAGAGCATCAACAGTAGATGACATTGCTTACAAAACCCCTTTTCGCTTAGTATCCTGGGGCAACTATTTAAGCACAACTGTAAATCAACAAAATTAAAACTATTTCTTCAGCAACAAACAAGAAGCAGAACTAACAAAGCTTCTTGTAGACATGTTTTAGAAAAACATTGAAATGTTATGTCATCCTAGACTCCTGCAAACTTAAGATGCTTCAATAGTTTATTTACAAAGGGATTTGCAGTTCTATGAAATCTGCAAAGCATATTTATACATAAAAACAGAGGCTTAATGATCTCAACGGTTCTGAAGAAAAAAACAGTAAGAACACAGATAGTTACAGTAAACTATAGTCACCAAGAAGTGAGACAAAGGAAAAGTCAACAACAATACAGTAAATGCATTAACTAAGAGAGACATACAGTTAATTTCTGACCTATATTTAATACTTCATTGTTCAACAATTTTCAACTCTACTTTCACATTGAGGTCTAATACTCTTTTGTCAAATCAGTCTATTTAAAGCCATTATAAAAATTATAGATTTTGTCATGATTATAAAAAGCTAAATAAATATTTTCCATTAATATGTTAGATTCTATCTATACTGTTTCAATTAATATGTTACTAGTAATAACTACAACTTACTAAATCAAATCATCCAGTTATCTGAATTTCCTACAAAAGAACTAAGCTTTTGATTGATACTTATTAATAGAAATCAACCTGTCTTCCCTCAGCATTTTTTTCATGCCACAGAAGAAGATAACATACCTTTGAAGAATCTGAACTTTTCATGTATGGTTCAGCACAATGTGTAATACTTCCCTGTAAAACTTTTTCTATTCTAGCCACGAGGAAAATGTCAGTATGAGGACATGTGACTGAGAATATTCCCTAGAAATAAAACAAGAGATAAATACAAAAGGAAAATGCACACTCATTTTACATCACATAACTGAAAGTCATCTGAAGCATGTAGGACAACTCTCTACTTATATCCAAAATCCTACTAATTCTTTAGGTTACTAGTTCTTACCTGCTTCGGATATTGTAGCACAGTTTCATGAATGTCTTGAATTCTGTGTAAGCTATCACCGCTGCCATTCATCATTTGTTGAGATGCATTGGATATCATGTGCCTTACTGAGGTATGGTTCAAATCAACATGGAAATCTGCAGAAATCTTCCGGTTGTTTTTAATATCAAATAGTGATAATGTGACAAAGAAAGGTTCTACCTAGACATTTAAAAATAAAAGAATCAAGTCTCATTGCTGGCATCTGTAATACTGTAAAAATGTGTACGAAAGGAAGATGAGTAACATTTTTATAAACAGTCACACATGGCCATCACTCTAGATATTAGTGACAAGATGTAAAAGACAGTAAGGGAAAAATACTGCTTTCTACAACACAACAAAAAGATTAGTAGCAAAGTTATGTTTCATAGTATTTAGGCTCCCATTTTGATTTAAAGGAGTAGAAAAAAGCCCACAATATAAGTTTCTTAATCACAGCAAGGAAATCCTGCCATTAAGAATAGTGCCAAAAAAATATTAAGACATTCATTACCATATTAACAGAAAATAATTGGATTATTTACATTTGTCGTTGGTCCTTCTTCATTTTCTGCAACGCAGCTTTGCAAATTAAAAGATAAATCATTACACTTCACAAGAATTTTTTTTCCAAATTTCTCTTCAAATGGCTTCACTTCTGGTTCAATACCAGAAAAGTCAAGTTTCTTTAATAAGAGAAAAGAAAAATTAAGGTAAGTTCTTTTTCATCTCAAAAGGATCAACATAAAAGTAAATAACATGCTTCCTTGTCAAAAGTCTAACCTGTGCATCTGGATCCAAGGCAAAAAGTTTAACTCTGCTTTCACTTTTCAACTTGATTTCTGCTTCTCTGGTACTCTGTTCAAAACAAGAAAAAAGTCTTAGTATCACACTATTAAGTTATAATGGTTTTCAATTTTATTCCTTTTTCAGTGATGTTCAAAGCTTTATGTGTTTTTAATTCATGCACTCTTCTCTCCCTAACTGAGCTTTGCAACTCCTTAGTTTAAGTAGCTTCATCATGTCTGAGTAAAAAGTGAGAAGACTCCTCTCCTCTAAAGGCTTTTCCAGGCCTAGAAACACAAAACCTACTAACAACAGGCGACCTTCCAAGCTCATGGGAAGTATACTCCAGTGTAGCTCAGATAGCACTTTGCCTCCTTAAACAATAACTTTCACAACACTGTTTTATTTAAAAAAAAAAAAAAAAAAAAAGAACATAGGTTAAAGCTCAGAGCTATCCTGAGACTGTAAGATTGCTCAGGAAACAACAGGTTACCTAAATTAAGAAACCCCATCATAGTGCTCCTTTTTTCTTTTTCTTGGTGTTTTGGGTTGGTGTTTTTTCTTTTTTTTTTTCCCTTTTCTTGAGTTCTACTGCCAAAGAAGTGGTTTTCCTGTGGGTAGATGGAAAAACCCCCAAAAATTCCAAAAGATAAAGCCCTCACACTCAAAAGTTACTTTACAGAATACACTGTACATTGATCCTGCCTGGGATTTGTGGATACCTACCTATCAACAGTAAAACAAAAGTAAAGTGGAACAAAATAGAACATGAAAACTGATGATATACATAGGTTACTTTTTCAAAAAAAGGTATTATTTAAAGAGTATTCTATGATTTTTAAAGTCACAGGACATGACAAATGGACATATGCATGTGCCAAAATTACACATGTAGGAGAGTTGCCGTTCCCAAAGTAGCAGCTGGCTAAACAGGGATACAGAGTATTACATTACAGACAGGTGTATATTTTTGGATCAGCCTGTACGGGTTAAAAGAAGTTACCAACCCGAAATGCTCATCACTGACCATCAGCTGGAAATGATCTATTGTCTACATCTGCTTTGCTCAAGGTTGAAGAAATTCCTACTGTGCCTCAAGAAAGAGAAAAAAAACCAAACCCCAAGCCCATCAGCTCCAAGAGCTCAAAATCCTATTTTAGGTTGATAATAATAATAATAAAAAAAAAAAAAAAAGAATTTGACTTAAGGGATGCCTTACAGAAGAAGAACTTCTGAGGTATGATTTTGAGTATAGATGGATTTCATTTACTTTACTTTGTTATCTTTATCACACACAGGAGAAAAGACAAGATCTGCTGTGAAAGACACAACCCAGACGCTCGATACCCGCACAGTACCGGCAAACTTCGCTTGTTCAGCAGCCGGTATGATTGAGAAATACAGAACTACGCTGTGAAGAAGTTGAAAGACAGCTAGAAGGTTGCATGTATGTTTTGGAAAGGGAATAGTCAGCGGCAAGAGCTGAAGAGGAAGATGACCTAGTCATAGGAGCAAGACAGGAACTGTTTCAGCTAAAGCATCTTGAACAGTTTTAGATTCTTTGGTGTCTTGTGTACTAAAGACAAGAAAAAAACCACACATTTTTGACTGACAGATCAGGGGCAGTTGGTCAGAAATCAAGAACTGAAAATGTATGTAGTCATCGACCCTGTCTACAGCATGGCAGTGACTCTGTAATTCCATTTCCTCATCTGTAAAACAGGGACAATGTTTTCCTACTCAAGTAATACTGGGACCCGGAATGGTTTAAGGAGGTACTTGGGCACACTGATCATGGCAGTCACATAGTTATTTAAAACAAAAGTGTAATTTCTTTTCTCTGAAGATTAAAAAACGAAAAACCAACAAAAACCCTACATTCCCTCTTGGGACTTAATTTACAGATAAGAGGAACATGAAGGAGGCAGGACAGACAGAGATATATGTGTGCACATCTGTGCACTGAAGTGCACAATAGCATCTTGTTTAGCTTATGTTATAAGCTAACACCTGTTGACAGAAAAATGAAGGCTTGGAGATGTACTCGCAGGGGTTAAACCTTTCTTAGGAAGACTGGGTTTTCTCCCTATTGTCAGGTGCTCTGCAATCACCCCTGAAGGATTTTCTCTTTCCTCACAAGGATATGAGGTCAGCTATTGTGAAAATCTCCAACCAACAAAAATAATAGAGCAACTATAAACTCTTCTAAAAGAAGGCTGAATGCCTTGTGAGTCTTCCACTGGGGAAAAAAGAACTGAACCCAAATAACATCTGAAAAGACAATACAAGAAAGAATAGAGTACAAAAAAAAAAATCCTCAAAGCAAACAGCAGTTATGTAAAGTAATCAAGTTAAGGCACAGCGTACTAATGCAAATGGGCAGATTTTTCCCTATACTTCTCAGGGAAAAAAGGCTAGAAAAATACATTAAAGCAAATAATTTTGAAAGGTGAAGATGAACTAGAATGGTAAAACAACAAAAAAACCCCATATTTTGAAGGAAATTTAAATGGCTTATAACCATGGAATAAAAAAAGCCAGTGCTTAAAGAACTGAGAAAAATGCTAGAAAAATACCTATCTTAAATAGCTGCACGCTTCCGATCAGAACGTTACGGAAACAGGAAGCAGCATTTGTAGTACTAAAACTACATGCAGGTGCTGCAGCCCGGAATACAAGTCCCCTCTGGAAGTCATATGGAACCTAAGCATTCTAATAACTCTGACTATAAAGAAAGAAAAATCTTCCATACAGTAAGAGCATCTAATTTTATATTTCTTTTGAAATAAATTTTCATAGCCTCATGTAAGGATGCTGTTGGATGCTTACAGCTCTTCCAAGGAAAACTTGATTGTATGCACCACAATCCCAATTAATTTCCAAATTCAGCTCTAGCTGGAATTAGCTTATCACATAATAGCTTTTTGTGTACATGCGCTAAGTTGATTACAAAGCAGCAACAGAAAGAATTAAGTCTGCCAACCAATTTGGGTGCTAAAAGCCTGTTAATGTAGTCTGACTGCATCTTTCGGTATGTTAGGTATTGCAATAGATAGAGTTTGTTTTACTGCTTGTTCTCAGTCTGTAAGCTGCATTCCCTACAGGAGTAGTTACAAGGTCAGACAGATCCTCAGAAAAGAAGGGGAGACCATTCCAGAGTATGGTCAAGCAGAAAATTTTCAAGACTGCACTGTGCCGCACAGAAGAAAGAGTAAGGAAGTCCTAGGAAGGCATTTGGATTCTGCAACTTCAACAGAAAGAGGTCACCAGCTCATTAGGTGATTTAACAAAAATTTTTCCCTTAGAGAACTCCCAAAACTTATTGCAACACACAAGTCACTGGTTTAACTCAAAGTCTGCACATGTGCTGAGGAAGAGTTACTGTTATTTTCTATTTATTTCTGGTTTGTTTTATTCTTATTTCTATTTTTACCAAACAACTGTAAGAACAAAATTGAAAAGCAAGAACTACAGCAATACAGGAAGCATCCATGAACTTGCCAGCTCATTAAAAACACAAGTGTCTTAAAATACATTCACATCATCACTGCTATTAAGCTCCTCTGGACTTCTAACTATAAAAATAAAACTTGACTTCAATATAACTAGATTTCTATAGAAATACTTTAGCACTTACCTGCATGCAATAAAACAATACAAAAGATGCAAAATACAATAAACTAAAAAATAATAAACCATGCTGCTTTTAAACACAATGTCAAGATTTATATAAGCAACTTTAAGACAGTAGCTAGTTTGCTTCCAAAAGCAGAAAATGAAGAAGCTCAATAACCACATCAATTCACGAAAGAGCTTCTAAGCTCTCAAAGTACCACAAACTGACTGGAAACTAGAAGCCTATACCTTACCTTTACTGAAAGTTCATGGGGCTAACTTAAGTTTAGTAATTTATATCCCCAGTTGACATTTACAATATATATTACCTTGGCAATTTCAGGATAGTAGTTATCAAAACTACTTGATGAACTTTCCAGTTTGCTTTGTTCATCATCTGAAATTATAAAACAACATTTAAAAAAAAAAATTTTAAAACCCCCAAAACCCAAACTACTCGCAAAACTTCATAGCAAAAATATTTCTGATTTTTTTTTTTTAAACTCCTACCCTCTCAAAAATTACAACTGTTAACATAAACAGGTTGTGGATGACTCCATCATTCCATCTGATGCAGTGACTTCTTGGAGGATGTAACCAGTTACATAAATTGGTAAAGTAGCAGTTATTTCTAATCTTACCTAGAAAATAGCTTTAATATTAAATTTTGGCATCTGCATGGGGAGAGGGGCTACTCAATGCACAAATTTACATTACTCTTTCCACTACGCATTGTAACTTGATTTCAAAACAAGTTCCCTGTGTTCGTTAGACTCCCATCTCTACTCTCCAACAGTTACTGCATTTACAAAGCAACCATTCACTTAGCTATATGCATCTTACACTTTTAAGGTCAATTGGGGACCAATGTCTTCCACAGAGCTACAGGCTTCTTTTTTTCCGATTTGCTTTTGTTGCAAACATCATGCTAAATTCCCACAATCTTCACCAAAGACTGTGATATTTCATTTTAAACTCTAATGATCCCTTTTGGTATATTGTGCTATTTATAAGCAGAACAACTTTCTAGAACCTCTTTCAGGTTGTTCTGGATATTGCATACATTGGTCTCATACCAGTTGCCCTCCCCATCCAATCTCAAGAGGAAAAATGCACGAGAGAACATCTAGACTACCTTTGTCACCAAACTGTCAACTATACCTACATCACACTCCTTACAGATATCTGCTTTACCTATTCTTAAACGGCTCCAACAGAAAAGATTCTACACCCAAGCAATTTATTTCAGTACTTTAGGGAAATATTTCTGGTCAAGGGAGTTACATCTAAATTTAAGTCCCTCACTGCAATCACAATTTCTTTTTCTTGTACCTATGGTGACCAAAGAACAGATTATTCCATTTTCAACAGCATTTCACACATTTCAAAACAAGTCCCTCTCTTTTCTTTAAACTGCCTCGGTCCTGATTTTTCATTGTGGGTTCTATTTTTCTAGACTTCTGATCAGACTGATTATTCTATTCTGGATTTAATTCAGTTGGAATCAATACAGAACAGTGCTATTTTAATGCCAAAAGGCCAAAACTCTCATCAGTTCAAACAGGCAGTGAAAAGGCCTATAATTCTTATGACCAAAGAAAACAAAGTAGTTTAGCCACAGTAAAGCCTTTCTTTCCAAATGCATGTACATAGACATTGTCACATAACTGTGTTAGCATTGTCAGAAACCCTGCTTACCTTCGTGAGACTCTCCATTTCTTTTTTCTTGCATTGCAGCCTCAAAGTTAAGCTGAAGGATTTTGTTCAGAGTGTTTATCCATTCTTCCATTTCCAGTTCACTATCTGCAGCTAAAAGGTAACTACTCTTGTCTTGCATCTTGAGCTCAAATGCAAAACGTCTGACTTTATTGTTCTATAAAAAAATAAAAGGTCATTATAATATCTTTACATACAGTCTACTCACAATCAAAGCAAGTTACATATATTTCAGAACTTCTAACAAAAACACAGTTTTATATTCTGAAAAAGTGTATTATAATTACACTTTTTCCTCTCTCACATTTGACCTTTTGAAGTTATTTGTACCACTGCAACAACTAAAAGTATGAAAGGTAACAGCCCATTTTTCAGTTTCCCTTCATCATTCTGCTTGTAATCATATTTAGACTACTGCAAAGTACAGTGGCTGGGGTCCTTCCAATTTTTTATTTTGTTTTCCTCTTCCATTAAATAGAAATGCAATTTCTACTGTGTAGAGAGCACTTCTTTCCCCATATGAGTTTTTAGATATTAATACAACACCAATAATTAGTATCAGTAAAGCAATGAATAAAATAAGCCAGAGAAGATACAGTACCTAATATAAAATAATAAAGTCACACATCTGGAATAGTTTAAAATCTCATTTACTTGCTCCTCACCAACAATTCAAGTGAAGAAAATAGCTATTTTTAGCTCTTTTTCTAGCCATTGAATGACTTCTTGGCTTCACAGAAGTGAGCATTAGCTGATTTTGGTTTTGCACCTGATGATAATCCATAACTAGTCTCAAATTTCTACATGCAGTTCTGAACATTCAGATGCCAAGATGAATGCTGATGATACTGTAAAATACAGTATAGTGTTCAAGACACAAGCCAACTATAAACACCAAGCAACCAAAGCACAGTTTTACTTAAAGACTACTGTATCATCCCAAAACCTTGCTTGCAGTAGAACAAAGGAACAGTAATAAAGCAAAAAACAACAACAAAAGAAAAGGCTTCTGACAGAGTCTGAGCAAATTTCAGGTTATTTGAATTGAACTGATAGAACAGGAAGTATGGAACAGTACTTCATGAAAGACAATTTAGAAAAAAGGGGACTTTCAGGATTAAAAAACCCCAAACCCATAGAATCACAGAATGGTTAGAGGTTGGAAGGGCCCTCTGGAAGGCATCTAGTCCGGCATCCCTGCTCAAAGCAGGGCTGGCCCAGGACCACGTCCAGGTGCCTTTTGAGTACCTCCAAGGACGGAGACTCTACAACCTCCCTGGGCAACCCGTGCCCTCACAGTGACATAATGTTTCCTGATATTCAGAGGGAACCTCCTGTGTTTCAGTTTGTGCCATTGCCTCTGGTCTGTCACTGGGCACCACTGAAAAGAGCCTGGTGCACCCTCCCTTTGTGTATTCATATACATTGATGAGATCACCCTGAGCCTTCTCTTCTCCAGGCTGAACAGTCCCAATTGTCTCAGCTTCCCCTCATAGGACAGATGCTTTATCCTCCATCCCTTCGTCATCTTCATAGCCCTTCGCTGGACCCTCACTGGTATGTCCATGTCTCTCTTTTACTGGGGAGCCCAGAACAGGATACTGGACTCCAGGTGTGGCCTCATCAGTGCTATTCAGCTGTTCAGAGGTGAAGGATCACCTCGCTCAACCTGCTGACAACACTCGCCCTTATGCAGCCGAGGACACAATTAGCCTTCTTTGTAGCAAGAGCACATTGCTGGCTCGTGTTCAACTTTGTGTCCACCAGGACCCCCAAGTCCTTTTGTGCCAAGCTGCTTTCCAGCTGGGTGGCCTGTGCAGCATGTACTGTGCCTGGGGTTATTCTCCCCAGCTGCAGGACTTAGCACTTCCCTTTGTTGCAGTGCCTTTCTTTCATTTGTAACTTCTGAAAATCTCGAAGTTTTCTGATGATGTAAACTAATATTGTAGTGCCCACAATAGTCTGTACCAGAGCCACAGGCTGACAACCAGAAACAAGCCATTGCCTAAGTGCCACAGTAAAGCCTTTCTTTCCAAATGCATGTACATAGACGTTGTCACATAACTGTGTTAGCATTGTCAGAAACCCTGCTTACCTTCGTGAGACTCTCCATTTCTTTTTTCTTGCATTGCAGCCTCAAAGTTAAGCTGAAGGATTTTGTTCAGAGTGTTTATCCATTCTTCCATTTCCAGTTCACTATCTGCAGCTAAAAGGTAACTACTCTTGTCTTGCATCTTGAGCTCAAATGCAAAACGTCTGACTTTATTGTTCTATAAAAAAATAAAAGGTCATTATAATATCTTTACATATAGTCTACTCACAATCAAAGCAAGTTACATATATTTCAGAACTTCTAACAAAAACACAGTTTTATATTCTGAAACAGTGTATTATAATTACACTTTTTCCTCTCTCACATTTGACCTTTTGAAGTTATTTGTACCACTGCAACAACTAAAAGTATGAAAGGTAACAGCCCATTTTTCAGTTTCCCTTCATCATTCTGCTTGTAATCATATTTAGACTACTGCAAAGTACAGTGGCTGGGGTCCTTCCAATTTTTTATTTTGTTTTCCTCTTCCATTAAATAGAAATGCAATTTCTACTGTGTAGAGAGCACTTCTTTCCCCATATGAGTTTTTAGATATTAATACAACACCAATAATTAGTATCAGTAAAGCAATGAATAAAATAAGCCAGAGAAGATACAGTACCTAATATAAAATAATAAAGTCACACATCTGGAATAGTTTAAAATCTCATTTACTTGCTCCTCACCAACAATTCAAGTGAAGAAAATAGCTATTTTTAGCTCTTTTTCTAGCCATTGAATGACTTCTTGGCTTCACAGAAGTGAGCATTAGCTGATTTTGGTTTTGCACCTGATGATAATCCATAACTAGTCTCAAATTTCTACATGCAGTTCTGAACATTCAGATGCCAAGATGAATGCTGATGATACTGTAAAATACAGTATAGTGTTCAAGACACAAGCCAACTATAAACACCAAGCAACCAAAGCACAGTTTTACTTAAAGACTACTGTATCATCCCAAAACCTTGCTTGCAGTAGAACAAAGGAACAGTAATAAAGCAAAAAACAACAACAAAAGAAAAGGCTTCTGACAGAGTCTGAGTAAATTTCAGGTTATTTGAATTGAACTGATAGAACAGGAAGTATGGAACAGTACTTCATGAAAGACAATTTAGAAAAAAGGGGACTTTCAGGATTAAAAAACCCCAAACCCATAGAATCACAGAATGGTTAGAGGTTGGAAGGGCCCTCTGGAAGGCATCTAGTCCGGCATCCCTGCTCAAAGCAGGGCTGGCCCAGGACCACGTCCAGGTGCCTTTTGAGTACCTCCAAGGACGGAGACTCTACAACCTCCCTGGGCAACCCGTGCCCTCACAGTGACATAATGTTTCCTGATATTCAGAGGGAACCTCCTGTGTTTCAGTTTGTGCCATTGCCTCTGGTCTGTCACTGGGCACCACTGAAAAGAGCCTGGTGCACCCTCCCTTTGTGTATTCATATACATTGATGAGATCACCCTGAGCCTTCTCTTCTCCAGGCTGAACAGTCCCAATTGTCTCAGCTTCCCCTCATAGGACAGATGCTTTATCCTCCATCCCTTCGTCATCTTCATAGCCCTTCGCTGGACCCTCACTGGTATGTCCATGTCTCTCTTTTACTGGGGAGCCCAGAACAGGATACTGGACTCCAGGTGTGGCCTCATCAGTGCTATTCAGCTGTTCAGAGGTGAAGGATCACCTCGCTCAACCTGCTGACAACACTCGCCCTTATGCAGCCGAGGACACAATTAGCCTTCTTTGTAGCAAGAGCACATTGCTGGCTCGTGTTCAACTTTGTGTCCACCAGGACCCCCAAGTCCTTTTGTGCCAAGCTGCTTTCCAGCTGGGTGGCCTGTGCAGCATGTACTGTGCCTGGGGTTATTCTCCCCAGCTGCAGGACTTAGCACTTCCCTTTGTTGCAGTGCCTTTCTTTCATTTGTAACTTCTGAAAATCTCGAAGTTTTCTGATGATGTAAACTAATATTGTAGTGCCCACAATAGTCTGTACCAGAGCCACAGGCTGACAACCAGAAACAAGCCATTGCCGAAGGGGGAAAACAAAAGGGGTCAGAAACAGCCCAGAAGATGGAGGATACACATTATCAGAGCGGGACACCAAAGGAGAGGAAGCTGAGGAGCAGAAGGAAAGACACATTTTAAGTGCAAGAAAAAGACTAAAGCTGTGTTTAGGAACTACTTTTTTTTGTTTGTTGGTCTCTCTTAGAAACAGATCAAACTCATTTCAGTGGAGTTGGCCAGAATTGTACCTCTAAGACAAAACCATTTGTGTAAATCTGTATATAAAACTTGCAATATGATTAAATTTATTATAGACTTTCCATGTGAAGTATCTATTAAATGTGTATCCAAAAACATTATTATACTATTTGAAAAAAAATAATCCTCTGTAAAGCTGTTGTATCTCTCTGCATAAATCTTCAAACAACTTTATACTGAAAATGATATGTTATTAAAGAAATAAATTTTTATTAAACTTTGCCAATTTCTATCCAAGTTGATAAAACCCTAAGCCCAAGAACTTTTTCCAGGTATGCTGTGCCTAACAAAACAGTTACATGCTGTACTGTAAATACATAACAGAATCACAAGAAAAAAAAAATAATCTTTTCTTTGGCACTTGCTACTGACAAACATTTTACCAAAGCCCTTAACTTTTTAAAATAAAGAAAAGCACATAAAAGTAACATTATAAAGGTCAAATGAAAGCATCTGGAGGGGTGACTGAATTTAGTACAATTCCCACAACAAAAATCCCACACAAGAAGCTATGCAAAACATTTTACAGCTCATGTAAGCACAAAATATAACTGAAATGAACTTTAATTTCATGTTGTCGTTACTTTGCCATGATTTAAGGTTGAGGGTTTTTTGTGTATTTGCCTTCAAATTTTGTTTGATATTTTTGATAAAACTAGTAATACATGTTCTTTTCAGAAAGATTTTTAAAATTCTGCCTCCTGCCCTTTAAAATCTCATTCACTGTTTTTGCAAGACGCAGCGTATCCAATTCTTCCTCTGCATAATAGGTACTTATCTACATCTGACAAAAGTTACTTGTATTTTAAAAAAATCTATTTGCTATCAAATACAGAATTAACTGAAGAACAGGCTTAATAATTATAATTACCTGAACCACTCCCATGCATGAATCTAGAAATATTGATCCTTTAGGTTCTTTTGATATTTTTTCATCTTTGTAGAAATTGAGATTATAGGATCCATCACCAAGCTGGATCAAGTGGAAAAATCTTCTTTTAAATGACTAGTGAAAAGAAAGGACAAAAGAAAAACAATTACAACACTAGTATTAATCAGCTTCATATTACAAACCGTTAAGTGCTATTTACACAGTAGATTATAGAAAAAAAGCTTTTATTTACACATAACCTAATCAGTAACCTCAAAAAAAAAAAACAGAAAACATTAATTTAAAAAAAAATTTAAACGAAATATTAACTTAAAAGCCTGCAGAAAGATTGTGCTATATTATTTGAAAGTATTTTTGACCCACTGAAAGGTATTCAAAATTGATTCTACAATATTACACGTAATAGATATTTACTGTGATAACCATAAAAATAACTTGTTTGTTTCTAAATAAAGAGGCAATACAAATAAAAACTTGAATTATATAGTCCCTTTTCTACTAATAACACACCAGGGTCCAGTTAAGAAAATTATTTAAAATACTGGACTTCTCCAACATACTGGATCTTTAAGCTTTTTTCTGATGTAAGTATAATAAAAAGAAAGTAAGATTTCACAGATATAAATTAAATACAAGCTTCCCTCTTTCATGGCGCACTATTTTTTTTTTTAGTAAACCACATACAAATTGGCTTCTCAAAGGCACAGTGGTATTTAGTATTGCTGTTCAGTTTTTAGCACGCATAAGACATTCTTAAACTTACTCTCATTGTCACACTGATTGCACTATTCATGTTGCCTTTGTACAGCCATCCTTGTTTTGTTATTCCACCCTTCTGAGACCCAAGAGATGCTGCATCCTGGCGATGAAGAAAGGAAGATGGGGAAAAAAAAAAAAAAACAACATAAAATTTTGCATCACAGTCTGAAACTGTTCTGTTTATCAAAAATTTCCAAAGTAACTTTTAAAAGATGAAATAGTTATGTTCATAATGTAATGATAATAAGGTACTATGAGTCCCTGCTGACTATAGCTTTCTAATTCCAATCACTTTAAATAAAGACCAGAGATGAGATTGACCTCATCTAACTTCTGATAGGTAACCTGGCCACTTACACAGGCTTTCCCTATGGCCAGCAGGGTGATCTAACTTCTAGATAGCTAGATATTAGTCAAGATGAATCCCACTGAAATAGGGGAAAGAAGGTAAACTCAAAACATTTACTTACATTTACTTTGTCAGCTTTTTCATATATTCTAATCTTCCAGTGCTAACATTTTTACCAATTTCTATTACCAAAAAGAATAATGTTAACTCATGCTTATCCAAAACTTCAATCGATAGTTCTCAAACCATATTGCTTTATATGTATTACTTCAAAGACATTACTTAAGAATTTGCAGAGAACTAAGTCTCAAACTCTTGAACTGGATCTGCTCTTTTACAGATCAGAATCAAAGCTTTTTAAAGAGAACAAGACCAAACTCGTCAGTAATGGCAAGTTCACAAACAGTAGATCCAATGCCTGCATCACACATCACACCCTAATTAGAACAGTACCAAGCTGACTTTACCATGGTTACCAGTTGACATAACCCATTTGGATGCAACAAAAACATTAATTAGATGTATATGAAAATTTTCAACCATCTAGAGGAGAAATACTCCTGATAATTTATTATCAAAACATTGAAAATTAGCTCAGTATCCAGTTGAAAACAAAACCACAAAACTTCTTTGAGTGCCTCAACTACTTTTTCTAAATCCTTTTCTCAGCTATTAAGAGAACACACAACAAAAAGTGATTACATATGGGGGACAGAGTCATTAGTTCAACAACTGCATATTAAAACCAAATTTTGGAATAATATGAATTAGTTTCTGGAACCAAATCAATGAACATTCTGGAAAAAGTTACTAGTTAATTTATTTACAGCTTATTTAGTCTGTCTAGCTTGCATATTCATATGCATATGCACATGTGAACTTCCAAAAACTGCAAACAGAAGGGAAAAGATGCATCAATCTGTTCCTTCAAAAATTCCAGTCAGCTTAATACTATGAAAGTTAGGCCCAGGAAGGATGACATGGACATCAACTATCAGAGCATCAGATATAATGCCCCAGAAGCACAGACCAGAAATATCCAGCAAATTTTCATGTGTGCCTGTGAGTCTCACTGTCCAAGCGATAGTCTACTCACTTCATATTTTCAAGTCATTAGCCCTCACCCCAGTTCTATTACCTAGATAAGCATTTTCTTGTACAACTATCAAGATACAGAGACAACAACTTAAAACACTGGGTTTCCAACTATGATTCTCTACCTCCGCTGCTGGGAGTTATCCTCAAGTGTAAGATGATTAATAGATGATGAGTTATTGTCAAAACAAAACAACCAATGCTTGGCACAAAACCACCAATGTTTTTCTGTGATTTCACAAACCATACATAGGATCACCTGACATAACAAGAATTCCTTCATTTCCTGTGTTAACAAAAATAAAGATTTAGCTCTGTTAAGACTCTTTTTCCAGTTCCAAGTCTCTGAGGTGCACTGTTTCCCAACTCTGTTGTGTTGAGCTGCATGCTGTTTTATAACAATAAAACTGACTGTCATTTGGGCCTCTCTAGTTACACCGTTTCTTTCTGTCAGGCAGAATCTCTGCCTACAGAGCCAAAAAGCTACTGAGTCTTTCCATCTGACCATCTGTTCATACAAAGGAACCCAGAAGCCAGTTGTTAACACACGACTTTTACACTGAAAACATACTTCCTGTTTCCAACCGGTAAGTTAATTTCCTCACTTTTATTATTACTGCTGCACACTGTGCTTCACTTTTTTTTTTTTTTTTTTAAAACAATCTTTCCCACAAACTCGGCTCCAAAATTTACTTCAACAGCAACTGTTTCAACAAAAACAATTCCTTATCTTGATCCCATACCCCAGGCTGCATTAAAAATTCCGTTTACAAACATCAACCTGATGGCCTGACAGGCCAAATTAGTTTTGCAAAGGTAATTCTCTCCTTTTTATCGATGCCAGATAATTAATCTTTATCTGGTTTTCCTCCAATTTTTAATCACTTGCAGCTTTTTGTTTCCTATCATTCTCTTAATAAATCAGCTTTCTTAAAAGAAAAAAACAAACAAATGCAAAACAAAAAGAAGAGCAAACAACTTTTAATCTAAGATTCGCCTATATGCTTTTTGGCATACAAAGATGTGAATGTTTGAAAGAAAAACCTCTTGCATTAATTCTTCCCTTGAGGAAAGAATTTATGGTGTGTGTCCCCTATTCCCATTAAGCTCTCTTTTCTTGCTAGTATTTTTTTTTCTTGTTTACATTTTAAGTTCCTCAAAGAGTAGCAGACCTCTTCTCCAGTGACTGTACCTTTGAAAGAGATATGATGGTCCTGCCTGCTCTAACAGGAAACTGGGCAGAAGGAAACCGGAAGTCCTCTCCAGTTATACTTCCTAGTAAAACACATACCACCTGATAAGAGCCAAGCTATAGTTTTTCAGTGTTCAACTGACCCAGGCCATAAATATTTTTCCTAGTAACTATCACATCCAATTACAACATCATTTCATCTTTTTCATATTTAACTCATTGTTTTCTAAAACACTTCTGTTGTCAGAACTATTATCACAGTAAATAATGCCAAGTCTTTTTTTATTTCAGTATAATAGAAATCGCATTATTCCCATCTTACAAATAGGAAGACTTGGATACAGATGCATGGACTTATTTGTCCAAATACCACAGTGCAGATGAACAACAGTGTTGGAGAAATGGCATCCAGAGCCTATCCGTTCAGGAATCTACCTATTCAGATGCACTCCCTGAACTACTTTTTCACATTTAATCCAGGAAAACTTTTAAGGAACTACTTTTATTTCATATGCAGCAGTTCTGAATACAAGTAATTTAGAAGCAAAGTAACTGTCAAAGGGTAAAACCTACAAAAAATAATTTTATTTTATTCTTTTCTGTGATGCAAGAGTTCAAGTACTCGTAAGAAAAGAAAACACTGGCATTTGAACACTGTGGTTTGAAACAGGGTGTGGTAAAAATTAAATAAATCATACAAATAACAGAAGCAGTTACTGAAAAAACATCTTTGACTTTTGAAATGTACTTGAAAACTGCTTGAGGCTATAGATCTCTGGTTTCCCTAAGCCAATGACAAAAAAGAAATCACCTTAGAGTTTTAGTAAATTTTCGGGGGGATTTTTTCCCCATGATGGACCTCCAGGTCTTATCCTATATTCAAACTTGTGACAAACTAATTTTAACTCACAACTGTATACTATACTATCATACATGCTTAAGTGTGTGTACTGTCATGTTGGAACAGATTCACATGATTTTACTCAACTTTGTGATTAAACTGCATGAAATATTTCTTTCTATAGACTCATCTACACAGAAACAGTATAAAACAAGACAGATTTTATGAAAGCTGAAGGATTATATGTCACCAAATATTAGAACTTCAATTTCACCATCTGTCAAAACTTGTTCTACTCACATGACAGATGTCAGGAGTACAAGGCTATTTGAAAGGAGATAGGTAAAATAACTACATTTGTTTCCCAATCAGGCTGTTCAAAGTAATTTCTGTTTTCATTTACTAACATCAACACTTAATCCAACCTGTAATCTCTCTTTACCCAACATTTTTACTGAAAGAAGAGAAAGTAAGGAATTACTATTATCTCACCTCATCTTTATCTGCTTCTTCATCCACTTCATATAAATGAACTGGAAGCTTCTCCGATTTTGTCCCTTTACTAGGAAAGAAAAAGCTTCTAAAATACTAGAAATTTTGTGATTATTTAGGAATTTTATAGCTGCAAAAATAGCGGTGTTATTTTCCTAACAGAAGAGGAAAAAGCACACAAATAACTGAGTAAAAGCATGTATTTTTCATTAAAAATATTTCTTAGCCAGCAATTTTCCTAATTTGCACATCTGTCCCCACAGTCTTTCTGTTCTGCTTGTCACTGTCCTTATGTGTAACTGAAGAGAACCAAATGCCTTATCATTCACTGCACTCCTGACATCTTAGGAGCAAGAATTCATACCTGCAACCATCGGCTCCCTCTAAGTCAATGCATTTATTTCAATTCCTATCAACTATTGTGGTTTCTGTTCAGGGCGAGTAAAAACCAGGTAGTGACTTTTACAAAACCTGTGAGTATATCAGAACTTTTCACAGGGAAAGAAAGCTATTTTTTAACTGACAGATGCAGGAGAGTAGGTAGGGAAGACAGATCTTCCAGAGTTGTGGGATGTAGAGTTTTCAGCCACTCTCAGATACTTTAAGTTAAGCATCTAATCTCTATACTCTCCCTACAAAATTTTGAAAAAGTTGGAAAAGATTGCTCTAGCAGATGGTTTAGAAAGTCTGTAATAGATGCAGATTAGGCTTTTGCTTTGAATCATCCTGTGAAAATCTGCACTAGTTCAAACACTTGCTCTAACCATCTCAGTTAGGTTCTACTCCCTAAGCTCCTAGAGGGAGTTCCAAAAGCTGCCTCTGAAGCTACAAAACCAGGGTATCACCATTTTAGTTTCATCTAAACATTAGCCTGTTTTAGTTATCATACCTACATTCATATTGTCAATGATACAATTTCTTGTTTTGACTTTCTTATTAATAAGGCAGTGTTATTACGGTATCTTTCCAGAAAATGGTTTAACAAGATTCTACACCTTCAATTTCATCAATATAAATTCCACTCAACAAATCTTTATCACCTCTACTGACTATTAAACATTGATATAGCATATTTCATGTTACATAGTACATGTATTAATAAATATCTGTAACAAATACATTTCTATTAAATACAGTTAAAGTTCCTTCACAAATTCAAAAACTTTATTATACCACCAGATAACATACATACTTTGGAAGCTGTCGAAACTCTCCTGAGTAATCTTCATATCTATAGTTAACAACATGCCAGTCTGAGTTGTAGGTTTTGATGCACTGTTTTAATGAAAACCAAATGTCAGTATTAATTTGAAGAGGATCAACAGCATTCCCTAGACACACACACAAAAAACCTCTTCATATATGGCTGTTTATGAACTACTATGGTTACATGCTGATCTCTGAAAATTCTGTACACTTCCCTTTTGTGACACAGTTTAGTGCAATACAGCTTTTTGCAACAAGTGATATGTTTCAATAGAAAATGTTATCATCTGCTAGACATGTATTTTATAAAACCACAAAATGGTGAATATACTCAGCATCTGGATTAACCATCTTCAGTTGTCTGAAAAGTTAAAGCAGCATTTCACTGCAGCTGAAAACATGACTGAGCCTTTAAAAAACTCAGCATTAAAATACAGATACATTATTAAAATAGAATATTCAATTTTGCATACTGATACAGAGAAACTAAAACCATTTTTTTCCTTAAATTTATACTTCTAGTGCCATTAAACTAATATTTAAATTTAAACTGCATGCTTGCAGCTGTTGAAAAGCAATTATGTCATTAAGCTCTGGTCTAGATCACAGGAAATACCGTTTTCCTCCACCCATATTGCTACAACATAAAAGTACTGATTTATCTTGGCTTTGACCAAAGTAACATAAAACTGACAAAACCTGTTGCCAGAAACCACATGGTACAAAATTTTATATGTTACATAAATAGACTTACATGTAGACAAACATGGCATCTAATAATTGAAAAATATTTCCTTTATATTTCAAAATACAAAGTTAATACTTGCCAGGTAATTGCTTCTGCAGAAACTCATTAAACTTTGTTAATTACCTATAACATTCCTCCCTCTTTGTCTACCTTCTTCAAATTTATCTTCGAACTGTTTAGGTTAGGCATTAAGGGTATGTATCACTGTGGATAAATCACTCTGAGGTCTGAGGTAGATTCAGCTACTGGAGCTCCTTCAGTTTTCTTGGAATTACAACAGACATCTACTTGTTTCAGATGTTAAAAAGTTAGCTTTAAGTATATCAGTAGAAAACCAGTAGATAATGTAAAAAAAGGCAAAAATTTTTAACCTTTCGTTCCTAAAATGCTTCAACAAGACACTAAATGAGACATCACAGTCAGAATCAAGGGAATGCAAACATAAGCAAGCATTTAGGAGAAACTTCAGGCTTGAGGATGTTTCTTCTACATATATCACACAAATTAAGCAGCCACAATAAATTTTTCCCTCTACAAATGTTACTGTTATGAATACCTCTGTTCCAGCAAACTGTACAATAGTATTACGAGCAAACTAAGAACTACTGATGTGAAACACTTTATCAGGAAAAACAAGTCTAAGTTCATTCCAGATATACTACTGCTCCCAATATTATGTATGGAAATCACACATGTTCATCTGGGAAAGCCAAAAGCATGAAGAAGGTAGGGAAGAAGCATCTGCAAAAGCCAATTACGTAAACACAATAATTCAAAGCTATCCTGTAATCCTTCTTTTCCAGACACCAATGGAAAAAATACTAGGTTTTCCTGAAAATTTTCTCTTGAAATTACTGACAAGTAAATGGCAATAAATATTTAATTTTTTTTCCAGGGCGTTTTTTCTTTTTTTCCTGTTTTTTAAATGGTGAATGAAGCAGAAGAATTCAGGTATAATACTGTTATTACACACAGCCACATGCGATTCCAATATTACCTCAGTTACAAACAAGCTTTGAGCTTCCTTCTCTGCATTTTCAGGAACTGTTGAACGAATGTATCGACTCTGCCGCTTCAATAATGCTGTCTGGTAAACACAAAAACAATTACTGAAACTTGCAGTTAAAGGAAAGATGGCGCATTATGGCAATACTCAGTTATATCACTGTAACTAAGACAGAAGCTCAGTCGAAAACATCCTGTGAATCCATGCTGTTTCAGAAGAGCCAATCAATGAGAATTTGCTTTCATTATTCAAAGATTAGCAACGCATTCCTTCTTTCACAGCAAGGGCAAGATTGGAATCAGTGAGAAATAGATGCCATAGAAAAGTGTTTTCCTCTATTTTGTTAACATAGGCAAGAAAATACTAGTAAAAATAATTCTACCATGACAACAAAACTCCAGTATTTTGAAAACAGACATTAAGGTAGCATTATTGCTACATATGAAAACTATTACTACGAAAAGTAACAAACCCACACCAAAACAAGAAAAGTAGTTCAACTGCAGATCTCAGCTGGCAAAAAAATGAGACTTGCACTGTTAAACTGAAGGTTTAGAAAGAAGGCCTGGGTCACTGAAGTATACACTTAGGCTAGAAGGTGTTTTCATGTTTTTGACAGTTTTAGCAAATGTCTCTGTTTCTGAGGTTAAAAAAGAAATTTAATGTATTTTACTGATGTTAAAATCTGGAATGCAATTTTCTGAGCCATCCTAGTCCCCCTTCCCTGTGCTCTAGGGCAAAGCAATGGCAAGATGGCCAGGGTTGTTCTTAAGACAAACATGCTTGTAGGACAAAAAAGTCAATGCTGCAAAGTATGAATCAACAAAATCAGACCTTAGTTCTATCAAGATGAAAAATAAGCAAGTGTAAATTTTTCATATACAAAACAAAAAAAAAAATCTAAAACTAAATCACACACAAAGAAGTAATTCTCAAAATTATTCACTTTATTTTGGGAAATAAGGTGCCAACACCACATTTCCATAGGAAAAAATAACAGCAGAGCTCAAATTTCCAGTGTTTTGTCTAGTGTAGGCAGGTATCTTCCTCAGCAATTCTACACTGAACAACAGGTCCACGTGCAGATATTTTAAGAGGACAGGACTATAGTAGATGCAGGTGAGAGACAGAAGCCAGCCAACACACAAAGTTCCTCAAGTCCATTTGACCTGTCTTCAGACATGTCAATTTTGGTTTGTTATTGCTTAGCCTTTGCCTTCCTCCCTCCTGTATTTTTAACATCGGTGTTTTATATTTTTCTCTCCACTTTGGAGGTGTTCAAGCAGTTTCTGTCACCTGATAAGGTTTACTTCCTACTCTGTAAATTTGATAACGCCCACCTAGTGACAGCACTCTTATTCTGTGCAAGTCTCAGCAGCTACAGTGAACACATAAAGTAAGAAATATTGCTGCTGACACCACATACTCACTGCCAATACCTGTTTTAAAAACTATTTTTTCCTCTTCACACGCTCTTTCCAGTGTTGGCTGTTGAATATGAACTAGTAAAATTTTCCCCCCAAACCACTTCCCCCTCCACATCCCTTTAGGATACTTGAAATTATGGTTATTAACAGTTGATTATTCAAAACATTGGGAAAGGAATAAAAAAAAAAAAAGCCACAGTGTACAAATGTATATATATAATCAATGGAGGTTATTAATAAAGTCCTGTATCTTACTGGTAATATAGGGATTATGCAAAATGCTGGAAAAATGGGGAGAAAAGTACAGGGTTTCAGTTCAATTCAAATTCAATACAATTTCAGTCCTTACTTCAGATGATGTTACACAGGAGCAAATGCTCAAGAAGTAGTGACAGAAATTTTTTTAAAAGAGCCAATGGAAAAGATGGCATGCTGTATGTTAGATCATGCCCTTAAAGCTATTATGTGCCAGAAGAGACTTATCAGTTGTATGGGAAGTATCAGAAGCTGTATTATAAGGTAATTGCCAAACTAAATTGAAGCCTTGATTTAGAATAGTTGGTTAAAGACTCAAGGGAACAAAACAGATTTTAAAAGAAAAAAAGTCACAAATAATTTCTTCAAACATTTAAAAATAAGCTATTGTATTTTGACCAGTTTACTTTGTGCTTTCCAAAATGAGGATGTTAACTTGAACATTTTTTTTTGGCTTGTTCCTTCTACTCAAGATTGCCTTCTTGACGAACAACCTGGATTTACTTTTATTTCTGCAAAGTTGGCATAATATCTATTTTCAGAGGTACTTAACTCACATTAATTAAAAGCCAAGGGCTTTAAGTGAAAATGTGCTAAATCCAATATGGCTCAAAACCAAAAGTAACAAAGGTGAAACAATGTCTAAGATAGGCACCAAAACGCCTTCAAAATAACAGTGGGATAACTTTGCAATGGCATATTTAGTTTGGGTAGGAATGTACCCACTTTGTATTCGCTAGAAGTAAACTTACCCTGTACTGGGAAAAATATTTCCTAGAAGAATGGAGGAAGTAGTCAGAAGTTAGGTATTTTGAAACAAAAGCATTTAGATTCAAGGCACCTTATTGCAAAGTAATGACTACTTTAGTTTTGGGTTAAGGTTTCTTTTCATGATTTACCTGCTATACAGGTAATGTAAATATCACCGATTTCACAGTCGTTGAGCATATGATTTTAATGCGATCCATGAAGGTGGTCTGTTTTAAACTAATGCTGCTTAGTTATGAAGCCATTACATTATTAAGCAAATTACCAAAGTTCAGGTGACTTAGAATAATTATAATAAACCATGAAGAGGCACAAAATTAGATACAAGAGTACCTAATGGATATAGTAATTCAAGGTTATGAAAGAGAAGAGTCTTTCTTCTCAGCAAGAGTCTAGAAGAGGTATACCCTTGAATGACTGACAGTATTGTAATTGAGAGTAGCAAGAACATTAATAGAAAACGTTCCAATGGGTGGTGGGAAAATGGTTCTGTCATCTTAATTAAACAAATACATTATATGGGGACCATAAGAAAACAAACCAACAAAAAAGCAGCTAGAAATGAACAGACTACAAAGCACGAAGGTACTGCACGTTTAGACAGCCTAATTACCAAGAATGAAAGCAAACTCAGTGATGTTAAGAGTAAAAAGGTTCTCCAAACACAGCATGACTGCCCCTATAAATTTGATGAGAACAAGTTAAGGAATATCCTGACTAAGTGAATTCAGTGCAGAAAACTCAGAACTCAAGCTTGTGAAAAGCACCTGAAACAATCTTGAAATGGTAAATTAAAAAATTATGCAAAACGTGAAGAGAAAATTTCTCATAAAGAGCTCTTCTGGAAACTAGAGAAAAGCAAATCTGCTATTATTTGGATATGATGGCATCAAGGAAAATGTAGAAGCTCAAAAGAAAGGATAAAAATTACAAGCCCACTTAATTGGATTTGAAGATCAGCACAAAGCTGGGCAAAAATCATGCTTTTCTGAAAAGTAAATGAGCTGCTACCAAACATACATAAAAGGAGAGAAAACAGGTTTCATAACCTCAGCTAACCAAGTTTAGGATGATGGTAAATGCACTTAAGTGGCAATCTGGAAACTAGATCAGTTGGCTGAAGAATAATCCTTCAATCTTTACGAGTTTTCCCAGAGAAGAGCATTTTCTGCTCCATCCTTGCTCAAATATTTCTTTGGTAGTAGTTTCAGCTTAGGGCTACTTCTGACAGCATGTTGGGAGAACAGTCACAGCTGAACAGAAAAGGGTGACTATGGTTTTTTTTCCTTTCCCTCAGTAGGTAAATAACTTTCATCGGGAGAAAGGAAAAAAAGCAAGCTATACGTGGTCCAAAGAAGTGAACTGCTGTGGAAACTTTCTTTTGTGGTATGGACTAGCAATTAATATCAATTCTCCTTTAAGATTTAGCTTATCTGATGTCATAAGAGTTACAAACTGAATGTGGCACTGGCCATGACTACAGAACAAGACATTAAAACACTTACTACAAAAATCTTGCCTTTGAATTCCTGCAAGTATTGTTACTAATTATATGACGAACACACTAAATTACATTTCAGTTATCTAACTGCATTACCTGAAAAAAAAGTTATCCAAATTATGCACAAACGTTTGTCTCCAATTTCTCCCAAAATAATTTCAACTTTAGCAGAAATTCAGTAGAGTTATCAATCTGCCTCTCTGAAACTACATAACTTCTTCTGTAATCTACCGAGAATTGTAGAAGTGATATCTAGTGCTGAGAAGTGTTTTCTGTGCTGTTTCACGTGCTAGTTTTAAGGCCATGCTGGTAACAAAATAGCCTTACTCCTAATGTCTTTATAAATTATCAGGGCTTGGCTTCCTTTTTAGGCAAGTGTTTTTTAGATTGTAATCAGTTTAACCTAAGCAAGAGGAAAAAACTTTGTAAAAATAAAAACTAAATGCTTTAAGAGGAAATGGCTTGAACAGGCTTTTAGACAATGGTAGGAGTTTCCACCTATAAACTGTTTTATGTGTGTATACAGGTAGTACTAAATACTCTCACTCACTATTTTAAATTCATCTTGGGGGGGAAAGAGGGCAGTATCAAACATTTGAGCTGAACCTACCCAAGAGCTGCCTGCACATGGCGTGACAGCAACAAGTTAAGAAAAAGGAATTAAAATATATATGTGAAGCAGAAAAGCAAATACAGAAAATATGCCATTATTTAAATGCTTCAAATGACGTTGGCAACCAGATCCAGACTAATGGTTTCAAACTGTAAATGATTATGGAAAACTGCACAGGGATAAAATGTTTAACTTGCAAAAAAAAATAAATAAGAACCTAAGTAATTTCTGTTCTCTGACTGTAATATTTTCTTAACACACTGAATGACAGATTTAAACACATCGTGTTGTTGTAAACAAGCTAGCCAGATCAAAGTAGTATTGAAGAGTCATGTGTACAATAAAAATATTTGAAGTTTGTGCCAGCAAATCCTAAAAGGAAATAAAATTTTGATAGCATAATAATAAAGTTCGATAGTACAAACTGGTCTTCATAAGAATCAAGTATAAAATGAGACGCTGCCAAAGACTATATAGGGGAAACCCAGAAAATGTATTCAGACCACACTGCTGAGGGATAAAGAAACAGGAAATCTGACTATATTCCAACCTTGTGACTACCTGAAGGAAATCCTCTGATGTAACACACGCTTACTTTAATGACTGCCCTGATGAAAATCTGACCATAGAATCCAAACAAAGGATGACAAAAGGCATTACAGTTTGTGAACAAAATTCAGTCATTCCCTTTTTAAAGGATCAGGCTGAGCACTATGGGCTAGCTTCAGTCTTATAGGCCTGAGGTTAAGAATTGCAGAAGAGGACACTTGAAACAGCAGTGAAACACTTCAGACATCCCCCAGACTGCTCAAAGAAAATGCCTGAGAATATTCTTGATAGGTTTGTTTCTTCTCCATTGATAATTCAGAGCTCTTCACCAGAATGACCCCTGGTAACTGAACTAGTTAATTAGATAAGAGTATGTTTAGCAGAAGTATCCTTGATTCCTCTTGATCTGCCATACTGAAGAGCCACACTGTAGAAAGGGATCTGGCTGATATAGCCCATACAGGCTTTTCAGTCCCAAAGCCAATACCTGATGTAGGGCATCATCCTGAGTGGTCTAGCATTCAAACACTAGTATTATTAGATAATGTTCACAGGCAGTACAACTTCCTTTTGGAAGAAGGCTTACTTGCAGTCCTTCAAAACTTTCACATGTGGCTGAGAACACAGGAAGCCCAGACCTGCCCAAATACCTGTAGCTTGCCAAAATCAAAATTTTTAGCTCAGAGTGGGAAGGCTGTAACTAGAATTATTCATGTAAGAATCAGTGATAATGAAGCTCGCGGAGTAAATTACCTGGAAGTCCTCATAAGGGAACAGTAGCATCTCACGTAAAGCATCATTCAAAATCTGCGTTTTCCTCTGAACAATGACATTTTCATAGTCTATTGGTTCTATGAGCTTTGGTTTTGCCTAGGGAGAAAAAAAAAAGAAAACAAATTCAGATATACTGAGGAAAAATTACAATTGGTGACTCATTTTAAGAAGTCACTCCTTAAAAAAATTGGCAGAATGGTATTTCATCTACATTAAAAAATTACAGTATTCAAAAATGCAGAGTTTGTCACGTGATACCATATGTATAAGCGGAACTGATAATTACAGAGACAAGCAAGCCATTTGCCTCAGAAGAAAGAAATAGAACTAATTCACAAAACACACAAATCAGAGCTTATCAGGATAATCATGTATGTATTTTCACTGCAAAAAAGTTACAGAGAAATCACTGACCTCTTACATTGGTGGTTACCTTTGCTTGATACTGCCCAGAAAGCTCTGATACAGGTTCAGTAGGGATTAAAACAATCCTAATTCAAAGCTAGGATTGAAGTTTGTTTTAATTCAGTAGTAATGTTTTAATTCAGTACTCCTGCAGTAAGAGTAGGCTAATTGACATTCCTCCTCTACAGTTTTTTCAAAACTCCCATAGGCCATTTGCTTCCTCTTAATTGCTTGAGTAGCTTTCATCAGTTACTATACATTGATTCAACATTTAAACCCTACACCACTGTCAAGGCACTGCAGCTGGCTGTGCACAATCAGACAGAGAAAAACTTTCACCCTGCCAAGCATTCGATTAAGCAGTCAGATGGCAAAGCAGGTTTAGAGAGACCTCTCAGTGAGGCAGCCTCGGAGCATGGCAAACTAATGCAAAGCTGGAGTTACAACCTAGCTTGCACTTTCTGCCACTAAAATTGTGTGTCACTGTATCAGACATGAAATTACCTTTTTTTTGGTTGTGTTTTTGTTTTTTTGTTTTGTTTTTTACAAGTGGCAATCACAAGAGACTTTCCAATTGATACTTTATTCAGATCAGTGGTACTAATTTCAAAGTAAGTGATAATAAACATAAGAATAGCAGCGACACTAGCTTATGCCATTATTATAGCTGATCAGATGAGATTTATATATATATATATTTGCATAACCTATATTAATAACCTTTCAAATTCTAGCTCTACTGCACTGTCGCAAATACGTGTCTTTACACAATTTGATTTAGTCGCAGTTTAGAATGTATTTATGCCTTTATGGTGAATCACAGGATTGAATTGTGATATTTTAATAGCACTCAATCATCGGTGGATTAACAAAGTGATTCAACAAAATTTGTTTTAATCAAAACAGCGACTTAGTTAAAGATTTGAAAATTGCAAGGTTCACTCTATCCGTACATGGAAGAAGTGCACCACCAAAATCCACCCCGTGACTAAGGTGGCCGTGTGCTCACCTCTTGCCTCTGTGCCTGGAAACAGATTTATGCCATACTCCAGTTGTAATTTGAGGGAAATTTTTGGTTGTTTTGCTTAATTATCAATGTTTGGTTAAATGTGATTGAACAGCATTATATATATGTGAGAAGGTTTTTGTAATAACGCCAGCCATTTAGCTATTTTTCCACACTCTAATGTATAGAACTGTATTCAACAACAAATATAATGCAATAAAAATGAGTAAGATTTCAATGGGATGCCATAGTCAATCCAGAATTCCTGTTGCTATTGCTGACCATCCAAATAAGGTATCCCACTAGTGATGTTCCCCATCCTTTTTCACTCCTTCTAGAATACGATGTATCTTTCCCATATCACGATGGATGGTAATCAGAGTTCTTTGTCCATTGTTCCAAATTTGCTTTACTAATTGATTCAGGTCATTGTGTTATAACATTTTTTTCCACCAACATGAGATTCATTCCAATGGGGGTAGGTAATAAATCTTGATATGATGTATAATTAGATTGTAACAATCGGTGGTTTGCGACAAGAGCTGAATAGTTAAAGTCGCATCTGATGATTTTGGTAAAATTACAAATACAGATATTTGAGTGATTGTATATATATATCTATAGTGGAGTTGTCTATAGATACAGAATTACAAAGGGTTCCCAAAGTCATCCGCTTCCAACATATATAAGCACAGTTTCAGGGGTTTCATCAGGATGTATTTCAAAATGACAGACGCTTGGTTCAGTGTCAAGACAAATGCCTTGGGCCTTACTGGTATTACTTTCACAAATAAATTCCTGTTGTTCCTGGATAACACATGCATCATCAATAGTTTGCCATTCATTCCCATTTTGTTGGGCCCATACTCTATGTTCTAATGGATAGAGGACTGTTTCATTGTAATTTAATCCCAGTGGAATGATTGGGTATATGGTGTATACCGAAGCATTGCACATTGTTAATACAAAAGCTGTGGCTTCGCTGTCAGTAGGGTACAGGTAAAATTGATTAGACGCCACCAGGTTTTGAATTCCCTTTCAAACTGAGTTGCATTATCCCAGATTACCTTTCAAATTCCCATGGGTAAAGTGCTCTCTTTGTCTTCTCTTACAATTGTTGTTACAGTAGATTGTATCCACCACTGGGCTTGAATTCAACTAAGAGTGAGAGAGACACTAACTTCAGCTGTGCCTAGCCCATCCATGATTAGTTGGTGGTCTTTTTCATTAATTCTTTCCCACTTAGGTAATATGTCAGCTACAAGCCATTGACTAATTCCCAATGCTAACAAAGACCGCAATGGGCATCCTAATTTGTTCAAGTCATTTGTTTTCATTGTTGCCCTTGATATAGGTTCATTTTATTTCTTCCCTGTTAAAAATAAAAAATTGTTTCAGTGGGGAAGGCTGAACAGGTTACCCCTTTTATGATGCAGGACAAACCTACCTAGTACTGATCCTATGTGTTGTACCACTGTTAACATTTGAATTAGGGAGTGCAGGAGCTGCTTGGAGTAAACGCACTGTAGCCTCCAGATCTTTAACGGGGTTAAGGTTAATATTTGAACCAAAGGACCATACACCGCCACCCACAAGATGCCAGGTTCAGCCATTCAAAACATCAAAACCCAAAATATTTTCATTGTGATCTTTTACTGCAAAGTGAGTAGACAGCATGTGCTTTTCACCTGGGAACCATAAATTAACTTTTGCAGTTTGGCAAACAGCACTTGCTCCATTCACTTCAGTAATTTTAACTCTTTGCCATCCAGATCATATACCCAGCTTCTTAGCATCTTGTTGTGTCAAAAATGAAATTTGCGCTCCCATATCTATTAGGAATCCCAATAATTCTTGTCAAGGACCAATTAAAATATATGGGCCATTATTATTTATCCATTGATAGGATTCCACATGCTGGACAGACAGACCCAATTGTCATCCAGGCACTATTCATTTTTTGATCTCGGATTTTGGGGAAGGAAAGGGTTATCACCCCCTCTGGGAGATGGCGATGAGTGTTGGGAATGTTTTATCTCTGATCATGTGTTTGAAATGCATTAATTAGACCTTTGATAATGCTGGTAGGTTGTCTCTGAATTGCAGCTCTCTGAATGCCTAACATCAATGCTTGATTATATAGTTCTCTCCCTCTCTGAGTCCTAGGGCAACTATCAATGGGTTTCGGTTCCTGGGAACTATTTTGGGGTGATTGTTTAATTTGCCCGATGTTACATCAGATAGATCAGCCCATCCCATTTCTAGCCCATGGTTTATGATGTCATGCAATTAACACTGCCCAGGCTTGGGGCAGTGTCATGCCCAATGTTGTCAGGGGCTGACTGATTGTTCCTGTTCTGCTCCCTGCCTTGACCAGTCAACTGGTGTTTCTAGTACAGATAGTGCCACTCCCTGCCTCGGCCATATAGGAGTTCCTGGTATGGTTTAAGGGGTGCTTAACCTTCCAACTCATTACACAAATGCCAAGGTCTGGTGGGAATTCCTAATATCGTAAAGCAGTCCAAGAAAAAAAAGGGGGGTGGAGCAGGCGGCAGGGGGATGCACCACCACATGCACAGAAGAAATATCTTTATGTCTAGCAGACCTCAAAGGGTTGTAAGTGAATGGGGCTACATCTGCCTGGCAACAGGTCACCAGCCATGTTCTTCAGGGTTCAATTCTGGGGCCAGTCCTGTTCAATGTATTTATCAATGATCTGGATGCAGGAGTTGAATGCACCATTAGCAAGTTTGCTGATGATACCAAACTGGGAGGTGCTGTTGACTCTCTTGAGGGACAAGACGCCTTGCAGAGGGATCTAGATAAGATTGAAGCATTGGGATATGATTAATGGGATGCAATTTAACAAGTCAAAATACAAGATTCTGCACCTAGGATGGAGTAATGCCAGGCACAAGTATGGGTTGGGAGCGGCTGGAGAGCAGGCCTGCAGAAAGGGATCTGGGGGTGCTGGTCGGCAGCAGGCTCAGTCTGAGTCAGTTGTGTGCCCTGGCAGCCAGGAGGGCAAACCCCATCCCGCAGTGCACCAAACACAGCATCACCAGATGGTCAAAAGCAGAGATTATCCCACTGTATTCAGTGTTGGTGAGGCCTTGCCTGAAGTACTGTGTGCAGTTCTGGGCCCCACAATTTAAGAAGGATGTGAAGGTCCTTGCAGGCATCCAGAGGAGGGCAACAAAGCTGGTCAATGGGCTAGAAGGCACCTCCTGTGAGGAGTGGCTGAGGACCTCATAGGCTTGTCTGGTTTGGAGAAAAGGAGGCTGAGGGGTTGCTCTCTGCAGCTTCCTGAGGAGGGAAAGTGGAAAGGGAGGTGCTGAGCTCTTCCCCCTGGGATCCAGTGATAGGACGCATAGGAATGGTTCAAAGCTGCACCAAGGGAGGTTTAGACTGGACGTTAGGAAGCATTTCTTTACCAAGAGGGTGGTCAGACACTGGAACAGGCTTCCTAGAGAGGTGGTTGATGCCCCAAGCCTGTCAGTGTTTAAGAGACATTTGGACAATGCCCTTAACAACAGGCTTTAACTTTTGGCCAGCCCTGAATTTGTCGGGTGGCTGGACTAGAAGATTGTCAGGTCCCTTCCAACTGCAAGTCTGTTCTATTCTATATTCTATTCTAATCATTAGTATATCAATAATATTCCTGGGAAACCATACAGGTCTTTTCTTCATCTAAAAGTGAATCAAATAAATTCCTTTTTCAAGGAATTAGGAAAGCTTTAGTCAGAGAAGGTCACCAAAGTTTTCAGGCTTAGTTCATAGGCTATTCAAAAGTTACTTGGGATTCCCTCACATCTACCATATGGTAGTTTTACTGTTATGAAAAATGCAATAACATAACAGAGCATAACAGCTGAAAAGGGCAAAAAAAGCAAAATCTACCAAACGTACCAAAAAATTTTCAACAAAATGCAGCTTTGTCAATGAAAATAGCTACCATTTACAATCACACTGGAAGAGTTTACTAAAACTTCAGAAGCTATCTAACAACATGCTCAGCACAGGCCAATACATGCTGAGCTTGCCATCTTTCTCCTCAGACGAGATGGAGAACAGCTGTCCAGTTCACTGTATATTGTACCCCAACACATTTTGAGACCTTAGCACCTGAACCACAGCTGCTGCTATGTCTTCTCCTCTCATTCATGAGCATGGCTTATCACAAAGCCAAGAACACCAGTGCCCATGAGAAAAGGCTTAAGCTTATATTCATGCACACACCTGTAGTTGAAGTGGTTGGACCATTTTAATTTAGCTCAAAAATATGAGAAGCACATAAACACAGCATAAGAAAAGGTTACATTTTCTCTAATGTACTAATTACAAAAAATATTTTGGTTGCAAGAAAACTTTATGTTAAGTCTACCTTTCAGACTGCTGCAATGAATCCCAAGCTACTGAAATGGTGTGCTCCGAGCTTCCTTAGTACTCAGAAGGCCAGATGCACCTTCACCCAACTATGTGACACATTTCCTAGACGCAGGCTCTACCAAATTACCCCTCCACAAGATCTCAGGTTGAACAGCCCCACTGTGCCACACTGTCATAACAAGTTCTGATTCCAAAGAAATTCCAGTAAGTTCACCTACCCTCTTCCAACTTTTCACGAAGGCAATAACTATCCAGTATAAAACTGCTTCCTTAAGCACAGGAAGGAGATGGGGACAACAGAGCATCAAGAGCCCCTCAAACACTACTGCTCTTTAAATGAAGTATAAGACAACAATTATCATTCAGAAAGCACAACCTCCTTTGCTCATCTTTCTCCAAGGCAAGCAAGATGCTCACCTGTCAATTGCTGAGCTGGAGCACTTGTGCAGTATACTCTTATGTTTAAAAAAGGTTTAGAGACTGCTACAGTACTACAGCCAAGTTGGTCCATTTGGTCAAGCTGGTCTTTACCACATGACCATTACTTCTGAAGAAGTGAGAAATGATATGCAATGTGCTGCAGCAACAGGTTGATTGAAGTGTGGTGCAGGATGACTGACCTTTAGGAAAACCAAAATAAATACTCCAGGTTAAACTGGGTCTAAGAAATTAGTAGGGGAGAAAGACCATTTGAGTTGTGTATAGAATCAATCTCTTCTGTTAGCTAAAGATTTGGCTTCACAATTGGCTTAAATTAATTGAAAGGAGATCTGACACTGGCATGTCAACTGCACCACTCAGCTTAGTGTCATCGGCAAATTTGCTGAGGGTACACTCGATCTCGCTATGTCATTGATGAAAACATTAAACAGCACCGGTCCCAGTACGGACCCCTGAGGGAGACTCGTCACCGGTCTCCATCCGGACATCAAGCCATTGACCACTACCCTCTGGGCCCACCCAGCCAGTTCCTTATCCACCAAACAGTCCACCCATCAAATCCATAGCTCTCCAATTTAGAGAAAAGGATGTTGTGGGGGACTGTGCCAAAGGCTTTGCAGAAGTCAAGATAGATGGCATCCGTTGGTTTTCCCTTGTCCACTGTTGTTGTCACACCATCATAGAAAGCCACTAGGTTCGTCAGGCAGGACTTGCGCCTTCACCCCTTGGCGAAGCCATGCTGGCTATCTTGAATCACCTCCCTGGCCTCCAAGTGCCTTAGCATAGCTTCTAGGAGGATCTGTTCCATAATCTTCCCAGGCACAGAGGTGAGGCTGACAGGTC
>NW_009260344.1:237857-270480 GCF_000687185.1 Egretta garzetta | reverse complement strand
TGGCTTGGCAACTACATTGGCCAATTCCCTCAGGACTTTGGGATGCATCTCATCAGGTCCCATGGACTTATGTGTGTTCAGGTTCCTCAGGTGGTCACAAACCTGATCTTCTCTTACAGTGGGAGGGGTTTTACCCTCTTGGTCCCCCACATGTGGTCCATCAACTCAGGAGGGGTGAGGAGAGAGGTAAGCCTTGCTCACATTTTGCTTACATGCTGTAAACACAAGATTAGAAAAGAATCCTCCCTCCTTAGAAGCTTTTAAAGAATCTAAAGCTCCCTGGAGCTGAGACCCTGAATATACACACCCCCCCGCCTAAGTCACTGGAACACAGAGGTAGTTAGTGGTATCAGAAAACCACATCATCTTCCTATTTAATCAGTAAAGTACCTGATCTGCAGAAATATCACTTCTGTAAAAATTAATGAAGAATTTGCTTCCCCAGGTTTCTCCAAAGTGTTACTCATTTCTTTCTTAGTCATTACTCAGATTCAAAAGGAAGAGGATGTTTTATCAGTGTGAACCAGATATGAAAAAAAAAAAAACAACAATAAACAGAACACTGACACTGGCATTTAGCCAAACCTACAACACCACAAGGAAGCAGATTCTCTCTCAAGCTCTTCTTCAGAAAAAAAAAAAAAAAGATATTTTCCGGTCTATGATTTCATGTAATATAAAAGAAAAGACACAGGGTAGGTACACTATTGTTGAATACAATTTATGGACCAGCTGACACAGATAAAACCCAGCCCAGTCAAAACTGCAAAATCAAGTTTACAGGCACTAAAAGTCAGTCTTCCAAAAAAGGCTTAACTTTTCCTATTAATCTGCAACAAGCAATCTTTTTATTTCCGTAATCTAAGAAAATGTCAAGAGCATAGGGCTTCGTGGGGTCCAGCACTTGAGTTAGCTGACACTGTATTTGTAGGAAGATAAAACAACAAAGTATCTGCCATGCCACTTTGTTTTTTGCCAGTATATTATAGGTATGGAAACTTACCAGGAATAAGAACCATTTCAAAACAGCGGTCATGACACCCACATAGTAACCATTTTAATCTGCCAGAATATGGTTTACGTACTTGGACAAGCAGTGTCAAAAGCCATCAGATAAAAGGAATTTTAAGTTAGGATTTCAATGATTGCCTACATTATATATTACAGAAAAAAAAAAAACAAAACACATGGTACTTTTTTCTTCTAGTATGTTTAAATTGACACAAAGGTTATCTTCCTCTTCTCACAAAACAAAGGATGGTCAGGTTAAGCACACTGGGTATTGTTAGCCTCATGTTACAATACAACATTTACCTTATAAAAAAAATGTATTCAGCACATACACCTGCAAATTAACAATCCCCCATAAAGAGTAGAATGGATCTAGATGCACTATCAGGCAACAAAGCATATGGGTTGATGAATATATGGCATTACATATTTCTCAACATTGGCTGAAGGCAAGCCACTTTGGATAAATAAGAACTATTGAATCCTAAACAGGGGTAACAGCTCCCTGTATCTTCGTGTCCCACAGCCACAATAAACTCAAAATACATTGCCCAGGTTGTGTTATTTTTTAATCAACTTAAAAATCCGTTCAAAAAATTATATGTACCCTAGAGCTTCTTCTCAAATGTTACATTATTCATTATCCCCTTTCTTAGGTACAGTTAACTTTGTGATGTAAACTTTTGGGCAGTGGGAAGAAATAAGCTGCTATAGGTTTATGTGAAAAACTACCACTATACATACATTTAAGCAACAATATGATTTCATTGACAAATTCAAAACTTTTAAGTCTCTAGGACTTGAAAGAATGAAATTCATTAAGTCACCTGCTCTCATGCTTACGTACACACACCATAAGTGCTTACTGGGGCTACAGACACAGAGTGAGGCATACAAAGAGTAGACAATTATACAGGCTTTTTTTTGCAGCATTTCTTCAAAAGACAGTAATTAACTTTTTCTGTTTGGTTGGGGTTTTTTTGTTCAACCTGAAAGCCTGAAAACTCTTGTTCTGTTGTTCACCCAAGTCTTCGGGGGGCTGAAACAGAAGAGAATGGGTGTTTCCAAAACTCAGTGAACACAGTCTAAATTACAAAGCACCGTGCTTCTATTTACAAGAACTATTTCACTGATGGTCAAGGTCTATTTAAACACAAGAACACTTTTCAGGGCTCAAACATCTTTATAAGACCTTCTGTATGGCCAGTATTTACCTCAGGTTGTTAGTATGGATGCATTTCCCGTTGCTTTAATTTCTAGCCTCCTCTGTGATTTGCTTTACCTTCAGATGCAAAGTAAGCATGCTGGGTCCTATGAAGTTCTCTTACCAGCACAGAAACTTCTAATGCTAGAATCAGACTTGTGCAGTGCTCTGCTGGGCAGAGAAGCTCAGGTGCCTTACATTTTATACTGCTAGCATATTTCCCAGCAGAAAGATGGCCTCCAGATGTTCCAACGTCCCAGAAACATCACCCAATTTGATAAGCAGTTACTACTTCTGACTATCAAAATGCAACTGGACAGCACATGTACTAATTTGGTAACTTCTACAACAGTTATCACAACAGCAGTTCATCCCAAGTAAGGTTTTGAGGCACCACCCAGAAAATCAAAATGCTTTTTCCAAGGGCTCTTCTTGCTTGTTAACCTCAGAAGCAAAGTTTTGACGGAATCTAATTCAAATAGCAGGAAAACAAGAGAGCAGGTGTACTAACCTACTGGCACTGAAAACAGCAGATGACTTCTTTTGTAAACCTGCCCACCTATCCAGGAAAAGTTAATTCAGGCACAGTGCTCAATCCAACAACATTATTTCAATATCACACGGGATGCTTACAGTTATAAATACTCAGTCCCCACAATACCTTAGCAGACTCTCTGTGAACTACATTTAAAAGAAATTAGTATACTAAAAACTTTTTGCTTTCTTGAAGTCCCGACAGCTGATTCTGTCTCATCTCCATAAAGAATACTCAAAAAATTTGAGTGCTAGGTAAGTCACATCATAATTACCCACACAAAAGGAGTACATCCACACCGGAAAGAATGTTTTAGGCAACAGTCGATGAGAGGTATTACTAGAGTAAACCAGAAGCCTCCTGTTTGAAATGCTTATGAGGATGGCTATCTAGTACAATTCTAAGGTTTCTAATCCAGAAAACAAGAAGTTCTGCCGTTTACATTTTGTTACACCAACTAGCAACGTTATCGGTCTTACTTAACTACCTTACCAGACCCTATACCAGTGAGAAAATACCTACTTTCACTGTGGCAGCAAAAATCTACTGCAACATCACAACCCAATGAAATAAAAATGGACCCAAACATCGGTGTTAAATGAAACACAGCACCCTACTTTTTGCTTTCTGCCTAGCAGTACACTTAGTGCAAAGCATGCTTGCACCATTTCATCTAGTTTTCCTCAATAAACTAGACAAAAGCAGAAGCAAAAAGGGATATTATAGCATCTATAATTATATACCATATACACACTTGTCTATATATGTAACAGATTAAGACCAAAATAGCAATGGAAAGGATAGCAAAGATTTTTTATGTGACCTATGTGGAACCTAAGTGTTCTTCCCTTGAAATATTGACCTTTCTTTTGAACGCACCCACTTCATGTGAAAATGAAAAAAAGGGAGGGCAAACACCAGAGGTATATTAATCCATGAACATTAAATTAAGTAGTACCTGGAAAATTACAAGTATGTACTTCATAAATGGTTATAAGTAAACACAGTTATGTTTTATACTTTTTTTGTTAAGTAAGTACATACGCTGGCTGGTGTACTCTAACGCTAACTGCAGTACTTTAAGTATCTGCAGAAACACTAATATCCTCTTGGAGTATTCATGGGGGAATAAAAACAGTTCTAAATAAAGTTAAACATTCCAAAGGCAGGAAAGCACACACAAGATTAGCTCATATTGTACTGATGAAAATCTGGACCAGAAATCGGAACACACCCATACAAAAACCCCCACGTTTTACTAACAACTGCTCTGAATAGAATGAAACTAAAGAAAACAGTGTAAAGGAAAAGAAAATTTGTCTTACGAACACACATGTAAACTTTCAGTTATATACAGTAACAATTCCCATAAAGTTACAGATGTCTATTACTAAAGACAGATAGCCAAAATGTTTTAGTTCAATTCTTAAATGTGTGGCGTAAAGCTCAAGTAGGGGGGGAATATAATTTGAAGATCACAGCTCCCACTAAGTTCAAACTCATCCAGATAAATAAAGATGAGACATTTCAGCAATTAAGTATGAGATATTACTATGTAAAATTGGAATTTTAGTAAGAACTATACAGAAGTAGAAAGAAATACTTTGATATGTTATTACTTTAACAATCCTCCTCTGTTATTTGAAAAGGTTTATTGTTCTAGCTGGAGAGAGTTGGTGGATTGCTTATTATGTTCTCTTGCTGTACTATTAAAATTCCAACAGAACTAAGTGTGTAGCAATATTAAAAAAAAGTTCTTATTTGATTACTTCCCCCACATACAGAAATATTCCCTTTTCCCTCACTGGAAGCTACTTTAAAACTTTAAATTCCTAAATAATGTGAATTGAAAGCATTGAAAAATAGATCCTTTCACAGAAGTACACCTGAATTGTTTAGACAGTTCTTAGAACAATTAAGTAAAATTTAACCATTACACACACAGCCTTTAGAGAGTTCAAATATATTTTAATTGAAAGATAATGCTGGGCAGTTAAACAACAGAGGTGCTAAAATGTATTTTAAAGGGCAAGTAGTTTTCATGCTAGGTTCAAAGAGCTGTACAGCTACGCTAAACAGAACAGACACTGAAAAGCAGCTAGTATGAAAACCAAATTCCAAAGTCACTCTCAAAGAGAACCAAAGATTTGGTAAATCAGAACAGCAAAAAATAATTAAAGAGGCAGACAATGCACAAAGAATGAAACCTAAATCTTAAACACACCTTCTTCACAAGTAAGAATGCTGGAAAATCTGATTAGCATCAGATTAAGCAGTTTTTCACTGGCAGACAGAACTAGAATTATTAAAGGGAAGACACAGCTTGTTTAAACAATTCTTACCAGCACTACCACGGGACTCTCCACTTCTACTTCACAAGGACCTGCATCCTTGCACTGCTGCGGAGGCTCTATAACAAGCTCTTTCTTAGGATTTCTGTTTGTTCTTGCCTGCATTCTTTGATTGAAAATACAAACAGCAGCAAAACCATATGCTTTTTGGCATCAGAGTAATCAACATGCCAGTGATCCAGTGAAAACAATAGCTTTTTCCCCAGCACAAGCAGCAGAAAGTACAAACCACTCTAACTTCTCAGCTGCAGTTTGCTAAATCTGTCATGGTGGGAATGCATGACAGACAAAGGCCAGCCCCTAAGCATGTTGTATTCCTCTGGAGCAAAAAAAAAAAAAAAAAAAAGTGGACCATTTTAATGCTTCAAGGTTATGAGTCAAACACAAAAGAGAAAGTGCATTTCTAAAATGACCATGTAAAACAGTCCAATCCTTTCGCAGCACTTATAAAAATCAAGGCTTCAACACTGTAAAATATTTTTACTGGAAAAATTAGCTAATTTTTGGCAACTGGTCCTCTTTAGAAGTATAAAACCCTAGGTGTTACCTTTTTTTTTTTTTTTTTTTTTTTTTAAACATTAATATCACTTACTCAGGTACTACCAACAACCAGCCACTAATCAAGTACATTCTCCAGGACCAATGCCCCGACCAGATACATTGCTCTTTTTTGGGGGTAGATTGGCGATGGTCTTTTTAATCTTACTGTTAAATCCATATTAAAAATTAACCTTTGTTAATCAAGACAATCAAATTGTCTTCACAGTAAAAATCTTATATACTCTACAAAGATACTAACTCAAAAATAAAATAAGTTTTAAAACCTCTTTATACCGCCAACTTGTAAGCACTTAACTCTTCAAGTAAGCTACCAGTCTCCCTCAGCCCTTTTCCTTGCTTGAGCCACTTCTGTCTTGCACATTATCGGTGCTCTCAGCTCATTCCTCTCTCCTCAGAACCCTCCAGCATTGCAGATCTCCATCACTGATCACCTTCCAAAAAGCCACCAAAGAAGACAATGCATCTTGAGTGAAGTCACTTGACAGAATCTCAGCTCTCCAGCAAGGAAGACCAGCCAGCCATCACTCACTGCCTTTGGCTTCCACTGGATTTTCTTTCTGCTGACAGCACAGAACACTGGGGTGGGGTGTCCTCCCTGTCCTGTGAACAGTTTTCAGAAGTCTCTCTTGGCCTCATGATTCAAGGCTACACAGTGCTCAGTGGTTAGTATCTTCCATTCCTGCCCTTAACTGCAACATAAACTCAAGTCATGCTTCAGCTTTGCTTTTGTAACCCTAATCTATTCTCCTACTGTATTGCTACTTACAGACACTGTTCAGCATACACACACTTGCAAAATAAGAGGCATAAGGTTTTATTGGGATCATTTCTGTACAATTCTTTAGTGTAGTGCAAAGCAATTTTGTATGCAACCTAGCTGAGACTTCTGGCAATTGTGAAGGTTTGACTAACCTAGCTCCCCCATGCAGTAGTTTTAGCATATGATTGTAAGCTAAATTCCTCCTGAAAAAAAGTGAGCTGTGATGAGCAGTTTTCTCCAGGTTCTGAGGGGTATTTTGGGTTTCCCTTTGTTTCTTTTTAACACTAATGAGTTGCAAACTCCAAGTGCACAAACCTCAGTGGCTGTATTTACCAAGCAAAAATACATCTGAGAGAAAATTCAACTCCCCAGGGAAGCACATCCCTATTTTAGACTCCCTGAGCACTACAGCAACCAGACAGCTGTGAAAACTAAGCCTCCACCTTCATCCAATTCTCAATGTTGCTCCACTTGTTTGGACAGTTAATTATCTCAATTCAATATAGCTGACATCCTAAATTTAACATGACATGAATTTTTATCTATTCTCTAATAGAACAGAAAGTCACCTTAATCTGCAGAAAGCAGACCAAGTTCTGAAGAAGCACAAATATCCTCTCTTATTGCTAGGATTTTTAAGGCAGCACAACTTCAGGCACAGGTTTCTTACCTAACAAAAGATGTTAATAACCCTTTCTCTTCCCCTTCTCTCTGCTCTCACACCTGCATAAGATATTTTAGCTTACTGCAATCGTGAAATTGAGCCTGACCAAGAGTTTGCCCACCCCATCCACAATGCAAGCACATTTCCAATGAGCGAAAGAAATAATAAAATTAACTATTAGTCAAGACAATAATGATTTACTAATGCTTCTGTCTTTTTCTCTAGGAAAACCAAGGTCAGTACATTTACTTTTTAAGCAGTCTCTCTAACACAGACACCGAACTCTAGAAAACACCACTCTATAAAGCTTCTTGAAGAGTTAAGAAGGAAACTAGCAGTTTAGTCAAATTTACAAAAGCAGATCTTCCTGTGTAAATCAAGGTAGACAATAGTTCAAGAACATTTAGTTACACTTCACTTTTATTTTGCACAAGCTCCTTTTGTTTTCAGAAAACGGAAGTACAGAACAGCTTAGACTAAATTATAACATTACTTGAGGATGCAGCTGCCAAACAGGAATTCGTTCCATTGAGATGGGCTGCAATTATACTTAACTGCAACCAGAAACGCACAACCTTATTATGCACAAAACACTTGCAAATCCTCAGACTAATAAAGGCTTAAAAATATCACACACTTTAAATAGTATTTCTCCTGGTTAATTTAACAAAGGATTCTACTTTTAAACTGCAATACTGTTTTATCCCAGTCAGGTACTTCTCTTGAATGCATCTGCATTACTTTAATTCAGTATAAATGTGATTTTCTTTCCTCACCACTCTCCCTGTTCTTCTCAAAACATGATGAAAGACAAAGAAAGCCAACAAACCAACGCTTTTATAACATCAGTTTAAAGATACAGAAGTTATTTTTCCCACTGAATGCTTAATGTAATTTCTTGCTTGTATTTCATCAACACACATATACCATTAGAGGAGGCTCTTTTATTTTACAAAAACGGAAGTGTGAAGCAGTACCTCTGGAGCTATATCCTGCATGAAATAGGCCCTAATTGCTAAATTGATGTGCATTTCCAACATTTACCTTCTGCTGAGGACTTAGTGGTTATCTCAATAATTTAATTCACAAAAAAAATACATAGAGAAAGAAAAAACCACCACAAAACCATAAGATACTGCTTACCCAGACACCACATAGTGTAAAGAGGTAAGTGACTTTATTAGTAAATATTTTTAATATACCTCTTTAATAACACATTATGATTCAAAAAGTGAAAGATGAGAAATAGGACTTTAAGACATGCTGAAAATTTATCAACTTGTTACATGACCTGTAGTTTTAAACCACTTAACTGCAATTAAAAAAAAATACATATATACCACTCAATTGAGTACAAGGCAGTTACCCGAAAAAGGATCAACACAGCATCCAGGAAAACAATGCACATAAAAAAGGAAAGTCACAGTACAAAAGTTATTTGACTGCAGTTCCAACACGGCTCCGAAAATTACAGAAAATTATTAGCTAAATAGAGACCTATCTGCAAAATAACTCAGATGATTATGGAAACAATGCATTTCAACTTTTTACAAACACAGTGGCTTGAAGGACTTCTCATGATAGTTCTAATATATTACTTGCAATAGCCAAATAGTTGGCTCTCTTCTTGCATCATATACCCTTAAGAAATTACCTATGTAATTACAAAATTACACAGGTAGAAGAAGTCCTCAGTATTCCCAGCATACCTCAGTGATCCATCCAGCAGGTTTCTGCCCAAAAGACAAGTTCCCCACATGCACCCTATTATTCTTTCAAATCACTTCACTCCAAGAGCTCGCTTTCCTATGGCACAATACCACATAATGAAGAGTAAGTAATAGCAAGGGAAGAGGCAGTGTATGAGAATTTCCTCTGAACTTCACTGGAAGAAAGGATGACCACCCAGCCTCACTGTAAGGAACAGGCTAAAACCTGAGTAGTTTGGTTTAATGGCACTTCTTTTGCTCCAAGTCCCACTTACAATCTGCATCAAGATCACTAAACCCTGTAGAGTGGCCAATATCAGCATTCACTAAATCTACCAGCTATAATTACAGCCATCAAACTTGACTCTGTTAGCTGTTCTAGGCAAAGAAAGGTTGCTTAACCCATAGCAACTGGAGGGGAGGAGAGGAAGGAGTAATCCTGTTGTAGGTTTGCATGTCCTGTATATGTGAAAACAGAAGGATTTGACAACATCATTTACCAAACCTCTACATCTGTTCTCTACTCCTTTGTGGCTCTTTAAATTCCCTGGCAACTCACAGCATCTCTTAACAAATACTTTGAAAAATGAGAAGGATGGATGACTGGAAGGATTTTGATGTTTGTTTTGTTAGGGTTTTTTTTTTTTTGGTTGGTTGGTTGGTTGTTGGGTTGGGTTTTTAATGCAGTAGCTCATATGGAAATATGGACCCACTTTAGCAGAATGACAAGCACCACTAAAAGCCAATACTTCTTGCTCTCATCTGTATTAGTAAGAGAGATTCTAGCACTGCCCTCCCACACTTGGCAGCCTGCCTTGCAGCTGTATTAAAGGCATAACATTTCCCGTGTCAGTGGAAGATTCAGTGTTGCAGCTATACATATCTTAATACTGCTGAATTTCGTAAGTGACCAACAGATACACGCTTGCCCTGGAAGAACATATTCACAAGCCCAAGACAAAAGCTCAGGTGGCTAACACGGGCCGGAATACAGCATGCAATTCACCTGGCGATTCCCTGCCATACAAATTACATTCAGATGAAATACAAAAAGTCACAAGAAAGTCAGTTAGGAAGATTCATTCCTCCTATGACAAATACTGCAAACGTGCAACTTGCAGTCCCACCAATAAATAAGGAGTACATTCTTCTCTAGCAAGAAAATCAGCCAAAAAAATAAAGGGCGGGAAAAAAAAAAAAGAAAAAATACAAAAGCATAAGACTTAGATATAAGTGTGCTACACATTATGTAATTTTTCATGTTGCCAACATTTTAACTAAAATACTCCCATTTCACTGACTTGCCTTGGTAAAGCAAGAAGTAAACCCATTCTGGAATAGGCAGAATGACAATCCCTCTTGGGAGAGGCATCTCTTTAATATAAAATGAATCACACAAATCTCAAATTTTGGATTACAGTTAAAATTACTCTCAAAACATTACTTTTAGGGAGAGAGTCAAGTAGCCTGGACAGGGCAAAGACACCGAGATACCACACAGAAAAGGTCTCTATCATAAGTAGGTTGCATAGATGAAAAAAATTAACACCACTGTACAAGTCTTTATTACTACTCAAGAAGCTGGAATAAAAAAACTGATCTGCCTGTTTTAGTGGCAGCGTAAACTTAAAGGATTCTCCCAGTCAGTGCCTCTTGGATCCATAATGGTTTTGTACAATGCATTTTTTAAAAGCTCTTTATTTCATAAAGTAAGAATTTGGCTAAAGTTGTTAACACCAACATGGCACATCACATTAATAACCTTCAGCTAGACATGACTATCTGTCAGATTAAGATACAGTACCTTAGTTTGGACACTCTTGCCCTGTGACAAATACAAACTAAAATAAGCTTAAAATCACAGCAGAGCTAATCAAAAAATAGATTAACTTAAGGCTTGTCCATGTCACACTTTTGCATATCATTATCTATAAAGTATCGACTTAGGTGCACTTGCTTGACTCACTAGTGACTAATTCATTTCATACCATCTTAGTAGATATCTTTCTGTTTTCAGGGAAAACCTGACTTCCTTATGGTTCCAAGGAAAAGAAAAAAAAAGGGGGGGGGGAGGAGGAGGAAATCAGTAGAATTTAGTTAGGATAGGAGACTTCAAGATTAAAACCGTGCTGCTGTTCTGACATACCTCCCTATAGATGTACAACGTACAAGGACATGTACAAGGAGACTGACTGTGAGAACAGTATTGGACTAAGGACGTGGTTTTTGATGTACAACGTACAAGGACATGTACAAGGAGACCGACTGTGAGAACAGTATTGGACTAAGGTTTTGCCTACTTGTATGGTACCTTACAATTATCAGAAACTAATAGGACAGCACAGACACCAAACCAAAGACAAAAAGCAAATCAAAACCCCAGGTCTGAAGATCTCTCAAACTGAAGCGGTTCCATGCCAAGCAAGCCTGAGGTAGGGGTCTCCCCACTTGTGCAACACCAATCTTACAACACTTTCTCCAGGAGTGATTTGCTCCTTGAGGAGGCTGTTAATTCACCTCTGTTCTTGGGCTGAAGTAAGAATACATCTTGGTTTGCCTCTAAACTGAAATACAGACCTGTCTCTGACTTCACAATGTAGAGTTCTAAGAAACAAGAACATTGCAAGAGTTAGCAGTTGGCTTCCAGCTTTACTTTATTTGTGTTTAATTTCATGCCAGAATAGGATACCTGCATCTGTAGATGATTCAAATGAGCATTTCAGGCTGTTCCTAAAGCAGATGGAAGGAAGCATTTATCAGGAAGAAAGAGCAGAGAAGTCAACTCCTTTCTGTGTGTTTACTAAGTCTAGACTCTAGCTTTGAAAGCACCACCCACGCAGCTTCTCCACCATAGAAGTCTTATTCCCATTCCTAAAGATCATGTAAGGCTTTAAAGTTGTTTGGTTGGTGGTATGGTTTTTGTTTGGTTGGTTTTTTTAACTCCAGACATTTGCTTGCTTTCAAAGCAGGATATCCAGCTCCCTCAAGAGCCCCTGCTGCTACATTCATGAGGAACATGTTTTTCTACCTGAATGCAACCTAATTCCATATTCTTTGCCCCAGATACCTTTCTGTGCTAGTTCAGCCTATCTTGTCATGGATGAACAATGGCTTATGCATATTGGCTTGACCAAACATCCTCAGATTTCATCCTCAGTCTTAAGTAATTTTTCCTGAAGATACAACGTTTAATCTTATCTTTTGCATGCCAGTGCCCTGAGCATCTGCCAACTGACATCTGATGATTCTCTCACATACATCGTTCAAAGACCTTTTTTTGCTGCAGGAGCTACATGTTTGGTGAAATAGTGTTGCAATTTCCGCCCCGCGAAGCGGGCAGAGGGATAGTAGAGCTTTCTTCCCAAAGTAGTCTAATGAAAGGTCAAAACAAAAAAAAATTCTACAGAAACCATCAGGAGATTTAGCCAAAACTACAAGCCAGCATGTAAGACACCAAGGGTTTATTCACTCAAAATGGCAAGATGAAAGGAGATAAAAGAAGTGCTCTCACGCAAGTGACCCATGAAAAAACTATGCAACAGTTAGTTGCTGTACTCAAAACATGTCTGTTTCTGCCTTATTAAGAAGCCTAATGAGGTCTAATGCTCCAGTTGCTGATGAATAAAAGCCACTTGTAATACAGCTACAAGTTGAAGCAAGTTATGACAGTGAACTAACAGACTAAGCCATACAAATTATCTGTGCACCATTAGAGAATTGCTGCATAAGCTATTTAAGCCCACTAAAAAAAACCAACTTCCACTTACTCAGCAGAATTACTTCCTTAGAACCTCTTCATGTATTTCTACTTTATATCTAAGAAACTTTCCTACTTTAAATAAGCAAGTTGAAATTAATTTGTTAATTCAGACAGCAAGGATGGGCTTTATTATAAGGCCTTTTAATAAATCAGTGTTTTAAGGTTTACTTTAAACACAACACATCACATTAAATCCGGAAAAGTCTTTTTTGAAAATTGTACATATATAATTTTAAATTGTTCTGAAAGCAAAATATTTGCAACTTAAATGTCTACTGTGGAATTATTTCCAGAATGACATAGCTCACTGCTGTCATAAATCAATCTTCCCACATGCACAGACTCTGGTATATCTTAAAGATGTCACAGTTTATTAATAAACCAAATGACTCATGAGCAGCACAGAAAGAGCAGTCACACAAAAACTCAGTAACACCTAATGATGCCATTGGTGTCAAATCAACAGGTTACACGGACTAAGAAACTGCAGTTACTAAAATAGAAGGTTGGTGGTTCTGTTTCCAGCAAATACCTAAATCTATCCCATTAAAAGCTGGACATGCACTTGTTCAAAATAACCTGCGTTTCTTCTTGGAAATCGTGTAGGCACAAATTAAGTAACGGTTATTCAAATTAAGGATATTTTCCACATCAGACTTAACAAAAGACTACTTAAAGTTATTAGGCCACATCTTGCACATGCTACAACTACTAAACTACCTGAAGTGGTTTTACCAAACTACAAGGTTATAAAGTTTAATGAGAGAAATGGCAGTGCTGAATAGGCCATAAGAAGCAAACTGAGAAGAAAAAAAAAAAAAAAAAAAAAAACAACAACAAAAAAAAAAACCACACAACCCCCCCACACACACACTTCAAGCATGGAAAAAAAGCATGTTGCTTTCTGGAATTTTCAGATAAATATAAAGAAAGAAAAAAAAAATTAATGTCCTTCAGCCCAGTCTGTCCCACTCCAGAATTTTCTAGATCCTCCATCAGCCTTGCTAGTACACTCAGCTAGCCTCTTCCTTCACTGAATATTTCAAATAGGCTTATTAGCAAAGCCCAATCTTTTAAAATCTGCTTAGTTTTATTGTCACCACATCGTTCTCCTTTGTTCATTGTCCATCTTTGTCTACCATCTGAAACGGCTGTTTAGGCCTTAAACCATACAGTAACACTTCACTCTTAGATAGTCATTGGTTATACAATGATTACCAATAAAATGGAATTTGAATATAAAAATACAGGCCATGAAAAAAAAAACAACCTCCTAACTCTAAGATACTGCAACACAGCAGAAATAACATGTAATATCATGTGGAAAATGGATTTTTAAAAAATCATAGGAAAATCAAAACAAACTAAGTAATGTAGTTCAAGAATATGAGCTAGTATTTTGAAAGTGTATCCTTCAGCTTACTATAAAACTTAGCCAATTAGAATGTTTTCTCAATATCTGCAGAAAATAAATATGCCCTTGGTGGACGTTTTGGGAAAACATATTTTCATTCATTTTCATGCAACTTTTAATAGTGTCTCAAACTAAATTGTTGATTTTTACCCATGTGGACCTAAAGACCCTATGAGACTCTGTGTTCTAGCAAGATAAAGTGTATGTGACAGGCTAGAAATGTTTCTATCTCAAAGATAAGAAATAGCATTTTCATTGCAAGTTTGAAAGACATCAGATGGACAGAAATAAACTGTACTTCTGAGAAGACATTCTCACCCAGGCTTCATTCTATCTTTGATTTCCTTCATGCAAAAGAGCAGACCTGCTTAAGATAAAACCTTAATTAGATTTAATAAGCCTTTAGATATAACTTCCTAACCTCTGGATTATGGGTTAAATAAGAAAAATGTATGCTAAATCAACTACTTCTGTTTCCTTATTTCTTCACAGAACAGGTTTTTCCTTCAAGCAGAACTGCTTCCCAAGAGCTTTCTATTCACAGGAAATTTTCACAGATACTCAACAGTGGTTTTGCAAGAGAATCAAAGTGTTCTTAACTAAAAGGTCTCCCTAAAATCAACTAGTCTTCTGACAACAGCTCTGTATTAGGAGGTATTTGATCCAAAATAGCTAAATAGACCAGGTAGAAGGTACAGCCAAAAAGGCAGAGGTAAGACATTGCAGCTCGAATATGTGTTACAGCACAGACAAACAAATAGGTGAAGCCATACACCCATGCTTGCATCTGTTGCAACAACCACCAAAATAAAAGAAAACCCAGGGAAGGGACACACCGCCACTCTCTTTTGGTCTTGGCCATACAGCTTCTCTTCAGGGGAGAGGATTCCTGTAGTTTTCACCTCCTTGCACAGCTTCTCAGTGAGAAGCGAGGTAATTTCTCCTCCTGAAAGCCACATTTCAGAGACAGAAGAACTGACCAAATAAGCTTCTACAGCAAAGAGTATAAAAATTATGTCATTTAAGAGTTCCAGGTATATCCTTAGGTGAGTTTCATAAAATAACTTGTCACCGTTGCCAGGACTGCAGCATCTTTCCCCCTCTTCAGAGAATCCTGCTTTCCACCCTTCAGGGGTAAGTCAGTAGCGACTGCTCCCCAGCCTCAGACAACACCTCTGAAAGCAACAGCCAGTGCCAGCTGTGACTATCAATAGCATGACCTTTTAATGAAGTCCCATTTTTTTTTCTTGTAAATTCTGACTTTTGTTCTTATGGACTACACTAGTCCAGTACAATGCACAGGAAGTCATTCTGATCCCTCAGTTCCACACACTCTTCCATACTAACCTCCAAGTATTTATCCCAGGAAGAAACTTATCTCCATTCACTACTTCCAGTTAAACCAAGCTAACAAAGCCACACAGGAAAAAGAGTATACTTATTTAAAAGCATCTAGAAATTCTGGAGTTGAAAAAAAGACCTTAAGTGACAAATCTGGAACTTCGGATGTAAATGGCAGACTAAGCACACTGTGTGCTTCATCTTGCCAGTTTGCAAACCAGTTCTGTAGGGCTAAATTAAAAAGAAAATATTGCTGGAACAATCCACATGAAACAAAGAAGGAAAAATGCTACACAATACAAAAAATTTTCACTGTACCCTCCAAGTTACAATAATTCATATTGCATTTTTAAAAAGTATTCCTTCATTCACTCATCTAACTATGCATACAGTTTAAGGCCAGTAAAATTGTTAGGTCTTAAACTCGATGGAGTGCAAAAGTTATTGAAAGTATTCATTGTCCAGAGTTTAACAAATGTCTAACAACCACCTGCAAGAGGCTAACTTAAAAATGGCTAACAGTGTAAAAATGCTTCTAATACCTAGAGGAAGCCATTTTATTTCTCATATCAAACCATATTAAGAATTTATAAAATGCAATACTATCATGAAGCGTAATACACATACTGTAAGTTATTTTAAGCATCTGAAGACAGTTCAGATTGTCCTGTGTTTTTTCCTGGAAGCTTATGTGTGTGTATACATGTATATAAACATACATGTATGTGTGCGTGCATATAAATATACACACACACACAGAGATACATACATACACACACACACCCCCTTTTTTTTTTTCTTATATTTGAGTTCAGCAAGAAAGGATCTGAATAGCATAATGACAACAAAGCTTTGTGAAATTTCTCAAGGCTTTCCATAACCACAATTGCACAGCGGATATGCCAGCAGGCACAACAAGCTTGTCAAAATCTGTCCAGTTATTTCAGTGTACCACACCCCTCTTATTCCAACTACCTAGCCAGTGACAAAGCAATTAACAAGTAACCCCAAATTCTTTAAAATAAATATTTAAATCCTTAACTAGCCCAATTCTGAAGCAAGCTGTGCACATTAGCTATTGCAATTCCACCCCCTCAAGCCTAAATGCAATACATCTGACGCACAAATGCGTCATTAACCTGGGGGGTACAAAGACGACAGTCTTCACTTTAAAGCCTGTTTTCTTTGCATCAAGCAACACCTATAAAAGCCTTTGAGAGAAAAGCAGGTTCAGCAAACAGTTATTACTCCTTTTAACCATTTTTTTCTTCTAGAATGCTCCTGTATCCCTTTCAGTAAGTTAACCAGAAATAGAATAGTTCGGGGGAGGTGGGGGGGGAAAGGGGGAAAGGTACTCAAATCCATCTGAAAAAATAAACCCTAAATCCTGGGTTACTGTTTTCCCAACAATGCATTCTTTAGTTTTTCCAAATAACACAATCATCTGTTGTTCTTCAATTGAAGTGCCAAATACATTCCAAGAGTATGTTTAGAAAGATCTAACAGCAGACTGTCTTCTATAACAATCCTGTTTATGGATTGCAAATTCTTCAGAGCTATCAGTACAAATCTGAATGATATCATGAATAGGAATCCCAAGCTTTAACATTACAGCTGCATGCACGCGTGTATTACATGTCACATACATGCACTAACATCCTACAGTATCACGACAAGGTATATTCATGTCTGTACATAGCAGATGTTAAATAAACATGGTATCCTAGTTTTAGTTTAGCTTTCAATTAGCAGTTAAAATTATTAATGAAACAGGTTTGTATTTACCAGGGATGAATGAATCAATATTCCTGAATCTTCATTTGGCAAGCTGAATGCTGTATATTCAAGGGCATTGTTTTCCCCTTGCTGTTTGCAAATATAACCACAGTTTCTCTCAAAAACTGTACGAATTCCTTTAAACAGAACCACGCTTGTAGTGCAACCCATTCCAAATCTGTCGAATTTTGCATTTCTAGCAGCCCTGATTGCATTTGCAGAATGTCTCCTTCCTTTGCTCGACTCGAATAATTTTCCTGTGCTTCACAGAAATACTTCTTTGTACAATCTTCATTACGTCCGACATTTAGTATGTTCCTCGACTAGAAACCATCAGCTACTGGAATCTAATCCTATTTGCTTAAGCCAAACACTGCCAAAAATCCAGCCGCCGAAGACAAAAATCCGAGGGTGATGAAAAGCAAAGGATACTTCAACTGCAGAAGATAGGAGGCTTTCAGCATGTGCTATACTCCACAACAGAGATGAAAAGATATTCCAGAAGGTCAGGAAAAGAGCTCCTGTATTTCAGAGATCCTTAGAACATGATCAAAGATGAAAGGAAACTGCAAAGATACTGCTGCAGTTTCTGCTGCCAGCCACAAAGAATCCTCATCTGCTGCAAGAAAGCACTCTCCCAGAATGCTTAGCACAGAGTTCGTACTGGCAAACATTTCTTTGCTTGACCTATATGTGCTTTTTAGTGTTTAAAACAAAAAACTTCAAAATAAAAAACTCAAAACATGAGGGGAAAAAATCTTAAATCACTGCTGCTATGGAAAAAAAAAAAGCAGCATGTTATATAAACCTACTTCAATCAAATCTATGTTATGAGCATGCTATTATCAGTTCAGGCAAACCACAAGGGAGCTGAAGGCTGTCTTTACTTTTTCCTTTCTTCCTCGCATGCAAAGTGATCAGTCGATTCCCACCTGCTAGAAACTGACTTCACCTAGTCCTTGATTGCAAATAGCCAAGAGTCATAAAAAAGGGGGAATAAAAGAAAACAGCAGACTGAGTATCTAGTTCAGACCAACGTACACATCTAAAACAAAAATACAGCCTGAAATTTAAAATACAAAAAATGTCTTGGTTTTATAGTGAATCACACCTGTATTGATTGCATTTATCACTACAGAACTCTGCTCCAGATATGGTACTGGTATCTGTCACACAAGTATGTAAACATCTTTAATTGAAACTGAGAAGTGTTAAATTTTTAAACTACTTTTAAAGACAAGGAATTTGTAAAAAAAATAACTGCCCCAATCCACACCATAACAGTATCAATCACCCTGTCAGAGATTGCTGACTAGTTTTATATTTCTGCTAAACTGAAAGCACTGAGATGTATTTACTTATTTACTTGCCACATTGTAAAACTGGATGAAAGAGTAAACTTACAAACTCAAATCGTTGCAATGGAGTTAAAACAAGCTAAATTAAAAGGACTTAAGTGAAGCATGAAGGGAGGAAATAAGCAGATTAATGATGTCAGCTACAGATTTGCCCCCATGCAAATTAACTTATCTCAAGGAAATACTTGCATGCTATATGACGACATTTAGAAGAAATATTTAAGATGTATTACGATTTTTCCCTAACATCTGGCTAGTTAATACATCTCAGTATGCTTCTCATTACATTTCTAACCTAAATGCACCATAATAACATGCAGACACATTGATTAGAAAAAAAAAAAAAAATCAATATTTGACAGTGATCCAAGTAGTTCCTGCCAGTCCCATATTCTCAAAGGCAGCAGTTAGCACATTCCACATATTGTAAGAAATGCCTTACACAGTTTGTAGTTCTGTTAACAAGGAATAGCTTTTTGTGGGGGGAGAATAAAGAAGGTAATAGTGAAGAATTTGGCATAAATTCTACTCTGAAGGGCAAAGATAATTCATACACAGCCACGAACCTTGCACAGCAATGTCTCTGTACCACCTTCTGTCTCTCTACCTGCCCTACCCTTTTTGAAAACAAGAAACAGGACAGTGAGGGAAATGTTTTGCTCTATTCACTAAGGTTGGACAAAGACAACCTTGCAAACATGGGAGGGAAAATAGTCATGGGAATTGCCATGGAAGGCACCCACAAAAATTACATTCAAGTTAACTGTTTCTAGTGCAGAAGCCCACTTCAATCCCATCTGGAATGTAGGATTACAGTGACTTGACAAAGTTCAGGTTCCAAACATGGTATCAAAAGTTAAGAGTTTTCAATCAAAAGAAAGCACTGTTTAGACGGTTGTTCTGTGCAATTTCAGAGACTTCCTAATCGGAAATTTTTCTAGCAGAAAGTAGAAAAGGTAGCCCATGCCTTAAGAGAGTACAAGAAAAATAAATCAATTTACAACAAATTATCATGCACTTAGACAGTTCCTTCAAATGCCTAGAAAACTTTCTTTTAAAGTACTAGGTAGAAGGTGGAGAAACAGGAAGACAAAAGATTTCATTTGGAAAGACAAACAGATGACAGAATCATAGACTAATTCAGGTTGGAAGTGGCCCTGGGAGGTGTTCTAATTCAAAACCAATTAAGAGCAAATTTAATTCTGACTGTATCTTGAATAAATTTAGCATTACGTTTCTACACTATTTTAGAAAAGGCAACTGAAGCTGACTCGGCCCAACACAGTGGTAACAACAATGACATAGAAAGCATTCCAAATAGAGCTTGAGGAAAGGGAGAGAAATATGGGGGACATGAGGCATGGGAAGAAACCACAGGGAGGAGAAGCTTGACCAGATGCTTAAATATTAATATTAAGAGAAATCTTTTCCCCAAGACATTGACTTGGTGCAAAGTGGAAGTTCCCAGCTTCACTAAGGAGATTCCTACAATTGTAATGAACAACCACACTGCACAAGCAGTGAACATCCAGACAGAAATGCGACACAGTGTAGTATTATCCATTACAGCATTACATCTCGACATGAAACAGGAGGCTGGAAGAATTCTTGTAAAGGCCTGACAGAACTTTCTCTACCAACTGAAGAGAGCTTAAGAACAGCCTATGGAAAGTAAAAGTCTTAATCCAATGGTAAAAAACAGAACCAAAAGAATGAACACGTGAACAAGCCTTGACCATATATATCATATGAGCAGCAAGCTAGACACTGCAAACTGCCTTTAGCTGCGCCTGGATTATGAAAAGGTCTTTTTCCATAAGGAAGAGTAGAGGGGAGGAAAGGAAGGTTGTAAAGGGGACATCGCTAATGTCTCTCTTCTCTTGGCTTGTGAAAAAAGGTCTGCACCAGAAAGCATGCAGACTTATGAAGAGCTATTTGAGTTCGGATAAGTTGCAAACACTACATCCCTTAGCCAAACCACCTGCTTACGCAGGGAGCCACAAGCTCCTCCTTGCTGTATACTATATTGAATCTGTACTGACTGCACTATGGGACTCATGAAGACAAAAAGATTAATTAGTTAGCTCCAAGTTATTCACAATCATGTATTTTTCATATGTGCTCTCTTGGACATCTTGGACATCCAAGAAGCAGCTCTAGTTCCCCTCTAAAAAATTGTTGGGAACAGAGTTAGACCCCTTAAGGGTCCAGCCACCACTCCTCCTCTGATTACAGTAAATGCCCAATAATCACTTTTACTTGGGAACTGGAGGACTTCAAATCAACATGTTAAACAAAACCCTTTGACAACCAAATGACCTCCAGCAAGCACAATCACATAGCTATGAAGCAAACAGGCATACTAGACATCATAGACATAGTTCTAACCAATACACGTTTCAGTCTGACATTGGTTAACATTTACAGAGGTAGAACTCTTTGGGGAATTACCTGGGTTGATTTAAAATCTTCAGGGGATCCTATAAAATTTTTATTACAAAATAAGAGTTTATTAGAGGCACCTAGATAGAAATTGAACAGTTGAGAGAGTACCAATCAAACTAGGGAGACCTTTCCACCGAATGTGTTACTAAAAACAAAATGGTCATTCTGTCTTCAGATATGCCATCACTATAGCAAAGCATTTCATAAAGACACAGGCCTATATCTGCAAGAGAACATAATTCAGGCAGGATTCAAGCATCTAGGTCCTAGCACAAGAGCCACAAAAATATGCTCAGGGTCTTAAAACAGTAGAAGTAGCTACTTACATTTTTACCTACAAAGTTGTCCATGGTGTTTAACATGACCAGACTCATTCCATCTTGACAGAAGTGAACATCTGGTTCCTTAGAGATCTTAACACATCCCAACTAAATTCAGCTTTTCACAAAACATGACAGTATCTGTAGGTGGAGCACTACCTTCCATCTGGCAGCAGCCTGTATATCAGCTCAGAATGTTAGATGTGGGCCAGCCTCCTCAGCCCAAAGAGACTAAAACCAACATCACTCACCACTCTTTGGAGTGCCTTGACAACCAAATGATAGTATATCAAAGCCAATGTACTCACTTCTGCCTGATAAAGCTATACTGCAGGAAAGATCCAATAGCCCTGCAAGAGGGAAAAGCAGTGTATATACAATAGTTCATACTTACTAGGAATGGCCCTAGAGGAGAGGAAATTCAGGTGCTGGTTCCTCATGCAAGGACTGTTTCTGCAATGACAGCTTCATGCAAATTTTATAGAAGACCTTTGTCAGGTAATTCTCTTCAAGAACTCATGTTTCTTCAGAAAGAAGGAAATGTGCTAAAAGCTGCATTGTGGCCACAACAGCGAGTTTTACTCTGTCTTTAGATTAAAACTCCTGAGCACCTGATTTGTCAAAACTAGTGCAGAGTGTCTGCTTGGATACAGATTATTCTTAGTAAAACTCATATGCACTATCCAGCATAGCAAGAAGAAGGATATAGGGAACTATAGGCTGGTCAGATTCACTCCAGTCTCCAGGAAAATTATGATGCAAACCTTCCTGGAAGCCATTTCCAGACACATGAAGAACAAGAGGGTAGTTCCAAGTAGATGATTCCAAGTAAACAACATGGATTTACCAAGGACAAATTATGCCTGACCAACCTGTTTTCCTTCTGTGATGAGATGGTTGGCTCTGTGGACATGGGAATAGCAGTGGATGTTGAATAATGTCAGTAAAACAAGGCTTCTGACGCAGTCTCCCATAGCACCCTTGTAGCCAAAGTAGGCAGGTGTGGTCTGAATGAGTGGATGATAGGGATGACATCCTGGTGGACAGCAAGTCGAACACACTGAGCAGCCTTCTCGTTACAAGAAAGACCAAGTCCAGCAGAGGGCCATCATGATGATTTCGGGCTGCAGCATATGATGTGTGAGAAAAAATCTAAGACACCTTGGATAGTTTAGCCTTAAGTGAAGGCTAAAGGGAGATCTTACTGCTGTCTGCAACTAACTAATGGGAAGGTAGAGAGAGGCTAGAGCCAGAGTCTTCTTGAAGGTATAACAGAGGACAAGAGGCAACAGACCCAGAATATTCCATTTGTATAAAAAGATTTTTTTTTTTGAACCATGAGGGTCATCAACTATTGGAGTTCAAGTATTTCCATCTTTGTGGGTATTAAAACCAGACTGGCACAGTCTCTGAGGAACCTCCTCTAACCAGACCTGTTTTGAGAAAGGGATTGGACTAGGCGAATTCCAGAGATTTTCCTTTCAACCTGTAAGTTTCCATGATTCTGTGGCATTACACTGGGTAACCACACACTAACCACAGAGAGAGTGAAACAGAAAAGATCCAAGAGAATTCCATCCTTCAGAAGAAAGCAAGTATGATTAGTTCAGGAGGTAGTCTTGAGAATAGCATCCTTGGATTCCCATGTAATTTTGACCAAGAATCAGCACACTCAGCAAGGCCTTAAGAAGAGGCCTTACGTCAAACAAACAAAAAACTACTGTGAAATTAGAAATACTAAGTGTACTACCAGGCCGAAGACCAGAGGCAGTTTATCATTCATATGAGATGTCCCTAATGTCACAGATTGTATCAAAAGTCAAAAACAATGCTTAGGAAAATTGGAGCAAGGTTTGGTTCTGTCCTATCTAGTCAAGGAAGCTGTCATAGCTGGCTAATACCACAAGTTTCTTTTAATCAACAAACAAGGGAATGTTTGCATCTATTATGGCTTTTATAAATTTAGAGAAGTGGGAAGGAGGCATAAATGATACAACCCAAGAAATGCTATTCCAAATCTTGCATACACAATATTATGCATGTGCTGGCGGAGAGATGCACACAAATTTAAAACTCTGCTAGGCACAAAATGCTAAATATCTTAGCTAATAGTTTTAGATCACATAGTTGAGAGCTGCAGAAAGGTCAGTCTTCTCACAAGTCCATTCTTACATGAATAACAATACATTTTCATCCACAGATGAGCAGTGGCAGCTGCCAGCAAAGCATGTGCCTTACATTCAAACTTAACTCAAGTATATCTGGAGGACAGACATACCAAGAATAATACAAAGAACTTTAGGAAGTTGTCCAAGTCAGTCTAAACTGAACAAATGAACGCTTATTGTTAAGGGTGAGACACAAAACACCTAGCCTTTGTACCTGTTTTATATTTCAAGCCATAACATAGGATTTCTGGTACTGAACTATGCTCACTGGACTCCATCTAGTGGTCACATAACTTTCAGCTTTCTGAAGTTGAAGTGGTTATTCTGGGCTCTTAAATAACTGGTAAGATAACTACAACAGAAATGTATTCTTTTTAGAGAACTACAGAACAAGTCACTAATTATAGGATATTATTTACAGAAACACTAATGAAACCATGCCAGAATAAATAATAGTCAACAGGACAGTAGACTAGGGGGGAAAAAAAATAAAAATGTTAAACCCCAGGTTTTGAGCAACCTTACTGTGTTCAGCAAAGAGTAGAAGGAACTTCAGGGCTCATACATCCTTTTATACTTTTAATCCCTCTGTGGAGGTTATTCAGATTCAGGTCTTTCTCCTTCCCTTTGTTCCTCCTTCAGTCAGGAACAAGTTCCAACTTCCCCTCCAGCAGACTATTAGCTGCCAGAATATTATGCTGGAATTTTTTTTTTCCTACTAGAAACCTCATATTTCATGTGACAAAAGACTTACTGGATCATCCTGTATCCTCTGGCTGGGAAGAAATTAACATATAATATTATTGGTCCATCTAAGGCCACATACAATACCAGAGAAGTAACTCCAAGGTGATAACAAGCCTGGCAAGCAAGAATCCCAAGACAATTTCTGAAGGAAACTAGAATAGCATGCCTCAAATGATTATGACATGTGTCATCTCTTCATTAACCTGAATGCTCTTTTTAAACTCACTGACGTTTGAGGCCCTATGTGAATTTAAAATCCCTCTTGGACTAACAAACAGTAAGAGTGAAGCCACCTTGAACATTCTTAAAGGCAAGCAGAGTACTATGTGTTTCAGCTAAACCACGTACTAAATCAGATGACATTACACCACACAGGTATTAGTGCCAGTGCAAGTGGGTGCAAACATGCCTGGCAGGAAGAGGTCTAAATATCACTTGCCATCATCAATGTACAGGGACAACTGAGGAAGGGGCTAGATGAGGTGACTTTCAGTTTTATTTTCACAGAGCTTTGGTTCTGGATTATTCTATCGCCTGGCTGCAGTCACTTACAATTACGCCTACAAACGAGCCTAGAAAGCAAACAGGTGAAGTGCAAGCAGATTCTCTGCCACTAGTATCAGCGCCCTGGTCAAGAACAGTACTTCTGAAACCAAAGGATACACAGACCGTTATGCAACATTAAAGAACAAAGAGCACGAAAGAGCATTGGCAATGCCATCAAGCTGGAAAATGGATGACTACCCTCCCATCACCTTAAAACCAAAGCCCCTTTTCTGTATGTTAATATCCACAATGCTAGCTAGCATTGACTTCTGATTTCTTCACAAACTTGTTAAAATGAGACTAAGAGCTATCTTGCTAGCCTTTGCCTCTCCCACTGAAAAAACCCAGCTCTTCCTGTGGAGCTTCTATTTTTCTTATTCCTGTATGTTTCAGTACTCCCTTCAGCATATGAAGGGCAGCTGTGCCTTGGGTAACCAATAAAGTAGCAAGCTCATACCTCTTAATGTCAAAACACAAGCATCCAAAGGCAGTAAAGGCTCTGGACTTGCAAGCTGAAACCAAATTAAATGTCCAAATTAAATGTACAAACTCATGTACATTGAGTTCCAGGCTCCTGAAATCAACTACATTTCACTTACGATAACACAAAAATTGCAATGTATTACATCCTGCACTGATGTAACCAGATATTTAAATGCTTTCTCTACTTAAAACTAAGCAAGCATTACCCATTCCGAGTCTAATGTGTCACTCTTTGTTGTGGGGGATTAACTTTATAGTAGTAAAAACATAAACCCCCCCATCTTTTCTCCAAATTCACCAAGTAACTCCTTCACATCTACCTGGTAGTACTAAAAGCAGTTCAGTCTGTGCTTCAAATTTCCAAACCCAGATCAGTATCTGACAACATGCTATCTCTTTCTACATCAATAGCTACATCTGAGTATCAAAAAGCACCCAGAAGCGCACAAAGCAGCAGCTAAGGATTATTTATTTACAGCAATGGATCTATATTACAGGCTTCCCTGTACTCTAGCAGCTCTAGATCAGTGTTAGTCCTTCTCAGCTTTGTTGTGACTAAACATTAATCTTTACCTTTTTTTTTTTTTTATATAGGGGTGGGGTGGGGGGTGTTTTTCTTGTTTTGTTTGGGTTTGAGGAGGGTTTTAAAGCGTATTTTGGTCGCTTAATTAATTTTATGGGACATCACTTGGTATTCCCACTGCATGGACAACTATGTTTCTTACTTGAAGAAACTTCAAAAGGGATTACATGATTTCAACTTGTAGGGACTGTAACATGTTTATGCACAAACTCTTTTCATCACTGAAAATTTCAAACACATATAGCTGAGTGAGATATCATTTGAAAAGTGTATGGTTTTGTTGATTTATTGCCCCATATTTTTAATTTCTAGTATTCTTTCCTAGAATCATCACTAGAAGAAACTTTTCAAGAGTACTACAAAAGCAATTAGGAGAAAAAAAATCCAGTCTAAACCATGTTTCCTTGATTTCTTCAGAATTATAAAGTTGTCATTTCTTCCAGAAATACTGGCATTGCAAATATTGTATGTAACAAGGTCTACCTGACATTTAGCCTTTGCATAGAAATCCTGTGAATCAGATTTTTCAGACAGTGTTCAGCCTCAACTGACTTATTTCTTCCTCCTCATTGTCTCAAGATAGAAAAACGATCCAGAACTTTCATGTTCTTTTTTGACACAACAATTCCAGGGGCTGAGTAACAAATTTCCTTTCTTAAACTACTCGACATCCTTTCCTTCAGCTGGTGAGCAGAAAGAAATTCTAGCTGATCCTCTAATGGGGATGAGCCGTTTTATTCAGAGAGGGCCCCAAACCAAAGCTTGGCCTGAGCCCAGAGGCTTAAAACTAGAATTCCCCATAAGGCCTCGATTCGCACTGACACCAACAAGTACTCCAGTCTGAATCAGCCTGCGATCAGCTTGCTTCCTCAACACACAGAGCTAAGATTACTTTGTTCTTAAAAAGCAAACTAACACCTTACAGAACAAGTATACAGAGGAGTCCAGTTCTGGGCTCCCCAGCACGAGAGAGCTATGGACGTACCGGAGAGAGCCCAGCAAAGGGCCACAAAGATGATGAAGGGACTGGAGCACCCCTCCTATGAGGAGAGCTGGGACTGTTCAGCCTGGAGAAGAGAAGGCTCAGGGAGATCTCATCAATGTATATAAACACCTGAAGGGAGCGTGCAAAGAGGAGGGAGCCAGGCTCTGCTCAGTGGTGCCCAGTGACAGGACCAGAGGCAATGGGCACAAACTGAAACACAAGAGGTTCCCTCTGATCATCAGGAAATACTTTGCCACTGTGAGGGTGACTGAGCACTGGCACGGGTTGCCCAGGGAGGTTGTGGAGTCTCCATCCTTGGCAATATTCAAAAGTCATCTGGACACAGCCCTGGGCAACCAGCTCTGGGTAGCCTTGCTTGAGGAGAGGGTTGGAACAAATGACCTCCAGAGGTCCCTTCTGACCTCAGCCAGCCTGTGATTGTGTGAGAACCTCAGCACCCCTTTGCACCACATGCCTTGGAGAGATCTTTCCTGCTGCCTTTTTTTTATTATTATTATTATTCTGGATATTTGCCAGTAGCCCCAAAGCAACACCACTACCTTAAATAGAGTGCTACTCACAGAATGGTTAGTTTCACCAGTCTGAGGTGGTGGATCCCACAGAGTTTTCAACAAAGGCTCTTGATTTCTTCTTTCTCATTTTTCCCTCGCTTGAACTGCCTGAGTATCCAAACCAGGCAGCAATCTCTGCACGCAGCAGGATAATGCGGAAGACAGGATCTGGATTCCCCATTCCTCCTCCCATACCTGATTTACTGGGCACAGATGAGGAGATGACAAACTGTTCTAACAGACGCAGTAATTCATCCTTATACCAACAAAGAATCCCATTCCCCACCCCTGCAGTCAGATTAAGATTTTAATTTTCTTAATGTTTCTGTAGCAAAGCTGCTATTTCTCTCAGCCAGTCACAACGGGAGTGTAGTAGAAGGCAACCTCAGCTACAGATGTTGGATTTCTCTGACCAAACCTTTGTGCTCCAGAACAGCTTTATTCATAAAACCCCCTTCAGAGCTTCTGCTCAACCTTCTGAAGACCTTTAGATGTCTAGCAAACTTTTTTTCCAAAGCAGAATCCCTTGTACCAATGAAATTCTGGCCCTTGCTGAGTACAAGGACTCTCATCCATGATGTTAACCAGGTTGGTTTTTAAGGCCTCTAAGCCCACTAATTTATTGGGGTTTTAATATTACAGGAAGTCTCTATTTTGAGATAATACATGCTCACTTTCATTCTCACAAAAAGAACTTTAAGGACCCTTACAGAAAAATAAAATAAAATAAAAAAATCCTGTAACTTTCTCATTATGTGATACCTACCACTATTTCATAGATTATTAAATTTAAGATACTAAGTGTATCAGTGCCTCTGGACTAAGACAGTATGTAAGCCTCCCTTCACAAACCTATCTATCCTCTAAATGAAGGTCTAAAACAAGTGACATGGTGAGAATTACTGGAGTATCTTCTCATCTTTAGATATAAGTTATTTCAAAAATATTTCAATGAGAAAGGCATTGTGTAATACACAGACTACTTGTGCACCTTTATGCCTTTTCTGCCTTGCATAATTAATGCTTTTCATGGACACAGAAAACCTAAGAGGGGCAAGGGAGAATGAATTTGTCTTTACCCTCTTCCAGATGAAGAAGTTTTGCCTTCAGTATCTAAGTCAAGTGAAGAACTTGAGATCATTCAACGTCAAAATAAAAAACAAACACTAGCTAAGGAAGGCAGTTTTACGTACATTTTTAATAGATAGTATTTTTTTTAAATCACTGCATTAAGTAAGTTCTTCAACCACCATCAGATATTCCAGGTGTAAATAAGAGTTTCCTGGACACCGGCACTGAAGATGTTACACCTTTTCTTTATCTCCATAAAGAGCCACTGGCACCAAATCACCTCTAACAGTTACAGAAATTCTTAAACAAAAGCAATATAGGCAATGCATTGCTCAGAAGGACACAATCAAGCTTCTTGCTATCTGGAAAACTGAACTCCCCTTATTTGCTTCAGTGACTTCCCAGTATTTTTTCCTTACTATTTTTCAAAGCACACACACATGAATTTGGCAGAATCTTAAAGCTACCTCAAAAATACAAATATTTAGTTAAACTGCCAAATTCATAAATTGTTGAGCTTCCATATACATGCATATATCTGATAGTTATCTAATCTCAGGCACAAATTACTCGCATACAAGTGACCACTCAGTCCAAGAACATACTTAAAAGTAACTTGAACACCTACACCTATGCAATGCATTATAACCAAATAATTTTAAGTGGGATATACAGTTTTAAGTTTATTGCACAAGATCTTCAATATGCGGAAAAAAATAATTGTAGAGTTGTGAAATTCCCAAGTTTAAATTCAGGTGTAATGAATTCTACTTCCATTGAGATACAAATATGTGTTCCTGATTGAGTACTAAAGGACATGAGGAGGATGAGAGGAAAGAGAAGGTATGCTGTGGTATTCCATGCTTCATGAGAGCTGCTGCCACCATAGACTGAAAACCCAATCCAGCATCACCCTACGTCTGTCATCTGCTGCATTAGAAACAACTATTTTTAAAGCATTCACTCCTCTGTTCTAAACATAATTACCCTTATATAGGGGGATAGAAAAAGTTCCAGAAAATAATAAAGAAATAAGGTGCGGCTAACAAGAACTATCCAATTTTTTTGAATGGTTAAATGTATTTTTATTCACACAGAAATTCAGCTGTTCTGCATTTTTCCCCTCACATTTCCTTTTTGAATAAGAAGCTTACTGACATTTAAAATTCAAATAAGTTTAATGGTATTTATTAATAGAAACTTTAGTACTATAGTCCCTGAATCTTCACAACCACAGAAATGTCTATCATACCCAGTAAGTCATCTTAGCAGTATCAGACTTGCCAGAAATAACACATAGTTTTCTTACTAGTGTTTTGTATCCAATCAAAAAGGTTTTTACATGCACTTCACTGAAATAAAATTGGCACCTTTATCAAAAAGATCTTATCCTCTGCTCATTTTTATTTCCTTTAGGAAAGGTAAGTGGCACATACCTAAACATACTAAAACAACTTCAAGGTTGAGTATCAGGTTTTTCCCCCTCCACGTAAAGAGAAAGTTCAACAGTTCAAAGACTGGCTGAGTAAGCAATACCGTTCACGTTGAGTTGCTCCAAGATGAGATGTGTTAGGGTGATGTTTATTGTCAGCAACAATTTTTCCTTTAAAATCTTGAGTGTCAGTTCTCATCTCCTTGCTTTCACTCATCCATTCATAACAATTTGCTTCTTACAGGTTCTTTACGTATACAATTTCACTTTCCTGAAGAGAAAGCTCAAGCTTTATCCATGTTCTCAGCTTTTCTGTACTCATCAGCTCCAAGAGATCCCAGTCCTCACTCATCCCTTCAGCATTACATATCACTTTTTAATTCCTACGTTCCTAAAGCAGGCCATCAAACTATCTCTTTCTACACAAACACTGCAACTGAAATCGCGCAGTTAATGAGGTTCCAAATACTCCATTCATTGTACACAGAGGAGCCACTTTGCAGAAAAGCACACAAGCCCTCTGTGCACAGGGCATACGAAAGGATACACGAATCAGAAAGGAAAATACCAAACCAAAATGAGTATTATGTAATCCTCCCAGTAACCGTATTCTTGGAAAAACACTGTGTTAAAAACAATGTAATAATATAGCAGAGAGCACACCTATCCATCCTTTTTATGGAGCTGAGATTCATAGAAAGAAGGGATCAGGACTGGAAAGACAAAGTTGACATCACTTTAAAATCAAGAATAAGTCTTCTTTAAAAAAAAAAGAAAAAAAAAAAAAAAAGAACATCAAGTTTGAGATTAAGCTAGGAGATCCAAGTATTGTCTTTATGATATACTGATTTTCCTCCACATCTGAAAAGCTGAACTTCTGCAAGTGTTTTAGAATGCAAGAGCTCTACCAGATACCTGAAGTTAACAGATAAAGCCCAAGACTATACTAAGAGATGATCATTTCAGCCTTCAAATACTTAAATTTATTTTATACATCCAAATTAAAAAGAAGAACTGCACAGAACAATCTGGGAATCACTCAGATTTCATCCTGTTTTCCCATATCTCCGGTTTCTTCTGTGCAATGTTAATTTTGACATAGGGGAAACAACTTTTGATTGGTATATTTAAATATTTTCATTACCTGCATATTTGATAAGGCCATTTTACTGACACCTAGGCAAAAGCAGACCAAATCTGGTATGCCAAACACTCTCTTAATTGCTCATTATCCTTAAGTGTCAGCTTCATTTAATATAGGGTAGAATGCATTGTTTTGTCACTGAGATAATTCATCATCAACATATCATTGAACAAGACACCACATATCCCTCCAGCAGCGCTAGTGATCTGTACACAACATGCTTTGGGTAACTCATCACCACTTAAAGAGATCACTTCTAATGATGTGCAATACTAAAATTGCACTGAAAACTGCCCTTGGCAAGATTGCTGGTTTAAGAGAGACAGACTTGTCATCCCTGTAGTCCTCCTCCCCAGACATAAACGCGTTTGGGTGGCCAGAGGAATCAAGTTAAGTCATGTGCCTAGTCTGAAGTCAGAACAACATCAACAATGCACAAGACCATATTCAGCAAGGATGCTACTGTCAAGCAGAAAATAGCAAAAACTGAACCCAAATAATCGAGATCTATATTATGTGCCTTACACCACAGTGAAAAGCTGATTGCCAAATCAGAATTTTTCAGTTCAGCCAACCAAACTGTACTTATTGGTGCAGGGAACTAAATCTAACAGAAAAAACATACGAGATTTCAAATGCTGACAAGGTTGCTTACTTCATTCTGTGACGAAAACTAGCTTGGCTAGCCACATCTGCTTAATGTTTTTTCACTACTCAGGCAAACTATTTAGCCTGTTAGTTGGCTGAAAATCTCTGACTTTTAGTTCCAATGAAGAGCAATCTGAAAATATAAGATATACCATGCTATCCTACTGACATGCTGTTTTGCATCCTATGGTCCTAAGAACATTTATAAAGCAGAAAACACAAGCACGTTTTAGAAATATGATCTAATAAACCTCACTTAAAGATAAGAAACGCTTTTTTTTTTTTCCTTTAAGTCTACTGATACATTGTTGATAGTAAAAATGGCTGGAACTGTTAAACAGTAGCCACAATAACACGTCAGAGAATCTATACAACCTCAGAGGTATTAGCAGAGTTCACTTCTATCTGCTACTGCAAGTGACAACTGGGTGATTTGCATCACTGCTCAGTACATTCTGCTGCAGAGAGGTACAGTCAGAAGCAGTATTTGGTTGCACATATCTGGAGAGATCATCCACCAAGAACTGCTAGTTTGAATTCATTCTTTCCTGTCTCCGGGTTCTATGCTGCAAGCCTTGCCAATGGAAAATAGCTTCAGTATTTTTCAGTATTGGAAAACTTCAGTATTTGTTCATGAGCAAGTGATGACACTTAGATCACATTAGCTACCAGTGCTGAACAATGTTTTAAGTGAGACATTTTGTTGACAACCCAGTTCAAAAAACCCTGGCAGGGAAGCTCTATCAAAGAGCTTCGAGAGGCAGCTTAGGAAAGAAAGTGGGTCTTCTTTTCTTTAAAGCCACAGACCTGAATAGGCTATGCCACAACTACTATAATACTGGTAAGAATCCTGCATTCACCAGATCAGCCAAAGAGATTTTTTAGGTAATGATAAAGCCCAGAAACTCCAACAGGTAAGAAACTGGTCAACCTGTCAAACTTATAGAAGTAAGTATTTTTTTTAAAGTCTTTTATAGAAAGAAAGAAAGAAAAAAAAAAAAAAAAAAACAAAAAAACAACCCCACCAAAAAAAAA
>NW_009260344.1:202486-234627 GCF_000687185.1 Egretta garzetta | reverse complement strand
GGCGTCGGTTTTTTGAGTATGGTTGGGGTTTGGGGGGTTTTTTTGCTTTTTTTGTTTGTTTGTTTTGTTTTTTCCCCCCCCTTGCAAGGTTTTCTTCTCCCAAACGGTGCGTGGGCGAAGCTGCCGGCGCGTGCTGGGCTGCCTGACAGCGTGGCCGGCTGCAGCTTCCCTGAAGTTGCCGTGAGCTCCCCCCCCCCCCCGCCCTCGTGGCCGGCTGCAGCTTCCCTGAAGTTGCCGTGAGCTCCCCCCGCCTCCCCGAGAGGCCGGGGCGCGGGCGTGGGGACGCCTCACGGCCACGCTTAAATGCTTGAAGCATTGGTGAGCTTTAGGCCTTGCACGCCTTTTGTCTTTTTATGTAAACTAAAAACGCTTTTCTGCAGTGCAGTGCGTGCGGCACAGGGGGGAGGGAGCAAGCGAGTGCTCAGGTCGAGGGCCGGGGGGGAGGGTGTGCAATGGTGCACTGGGGTGATATACAAAAAAAAAAGAAAATCACTAAGTATCTGAGGCTACGCACTCAAGAAATGCCTGCCAGAGAAAGGGCCTACTTCTTGGGGTTCTTCACAAACACATCTGTAACTCATCAGGCTCCAAATAATTGAGGCAATTCTTTCAGAAGGATGGAGGATAAAAAGTCCAGATACACAAATGCATAGATTACACCCAGGGATTTTTTGTCAGTGAAGGATCTTTCCCCTGATATTTTGCAGACCTGCACCTAAGGCTCATTCATTCAAAGGCGTGACCTATGTTTTTTTTAGTAGCATGTCTGTCACAACTTGAGTGCTTGTATTACTTTATACCTTCTTTAAGAAAGACAGAATGCGCCGAGAGCTATGCTCATCAGGCTCATTAAAGATGTCTGGACTTCCTGATTTCACAAATCCAAGACCTGGTGTGTTTATGAGTCAATATTTAGGCTGATAAATCAGAAAATTGAATACTGGTGAGACAGATTATCTGAACACAGAACTGGATGAGCAGCTATATAAATATTTAGTGAGAGTAACTAAAATGAGCTATCTTAAGATCATCCTTTTTATTTTTCTATCGCAATCTGTAGGGTATGTCTACGTCTCAAACCTCCACAAGTAAACATGCCCTAGATTTTGTATAAATAATAGATGACCACTTTCTAAAATAAAATAATCTGTTATTTTTAAAGCGCTTTTGTGCTTTGAATTCTAACAATTCTGACAAAAAAAAAAAATGACTGATCTACTGAATTTATGGTTACTTAAATGTAAAATGGCATAAGTTAACTATATTTGCTATATATAAATATTTCCCATATTTCTCATATATATTATGCAGCTTTGCTGGAAAAGAGACAGTGTTCCAAGGCTGAGGAAAATTCTGAATTATACGTGTGTAGTACAGATACATTGGAAAAATACATCGAATTGGTAACTGGTAGTTTATTTAGGAAGACTGTACAGGAGACCCAAAAGATGACATTACCACAATCATCCAAGTTTCTTTTCAGCTGAATGTATTCAGTTAAAGAAAGAAAACGAAAGTGGCAGCTAAAATGTCTATAGAACAAAAGGAAAAATATGGAAGCTGATAAGCAGAAATGATAAGTTAGCAATGAGAATGAGTAATAGTAGATAAATATATGAATGAAAAGTCTGGCTCGTTGCCTAAAGGACAAGGGGGGTAAGTTTTTTAAAATGTCAGGGTCAAGAAAGAAGAAATCTTGGCAGCAGCATGGTTTCCCTGCTACTTTGAAATACTTCAATTTTCAATAACAATGCCAATGTACAACAGCATTTCTTTATTTGATAGAAACCTGGATAATGCAGTAATACTTTATGAATATAATTGTATATGCTTTATTCCATCATTACTTATTAAGGATGCTAAATAGCAACAGGTAAAGGTAAAAACATTTAAACTTTCAGGACCAGCTAAATCACATCCCGGAATTTGATGGGATTCTGACTCATTCGTGGTGATAATCAATCTGCCTATGTTCGTTCCAGAAATGAAAAGAGAAACTGATTTGGTGCCCATTAGAAATGTAAAGCAAAAGGTTATTTGAGCTAAAATAAACAATGAGAACCTTTGGCAAAATTGTGAAAGTCAAACATAAGGATCACATGTAGGAATTAAAGAATTATTGAGTTTCTAATGCCAGCAGGATTGGATGGAATTTAGGCCTATTTAATGGGATTAGCATCCTACCTGGCAAAGGTAACTGTATGATTTTGAGCTTCTATGAAGGCATTGTGCAATATTCTGTCTAGTGCAAATATTCTATTTTAAAATATTTTTATACAAAACTTGCGACATATATTTATCTGAAAAAAAAAAAAAATTACCCAGCAGATCTGAAAATAATTCTATCTTGAAAATCATCATTGAGCAGAGACCTGTTTAGCAAAGCACAACAATGATTTGGGTTTATTCCAACACTATTCATAATCTTTATTAACTTATGTAATAGAAAACAGAAAATAATCACTGATAACTTAGATGCAGCCATAAATATTTATAGGGAGATGTTACCTCTCATGCAAAGCCTGCTTTTTTGGTGGGGGCGGGGGTGGAATGGGACTTACCAAACTGTTTATCTGAATACAGATGAGTGGAAAGACATCTCAGTGCAAAGAGTATTAACTCAAATTATAGGGGTGTTACGGTGTGGTTATGAACAACTCAAAAAGATCTTGGATGTAAAAGCAGAGGAATATTAAGTAATAATGTTGTTGTTATATATGGCATTCGTCAAACTATTGCTGAAATAGTGGTATTGCGTTTTAACACAAGTAATTGACAAACTGGAAAAGCCAAGAGAATCCGCCTTGCAGTGAGAGACTGAAGAAGCATCTGCTTAGCTTATACAGAAGCTTGATCATAACGTACTAGGATGTGCAAGAAAAGAAAATTTCAAATATTAAGAGGCTCTTTAATCTGTCAGATAAAATGACAGTGAGAACCAGTAACTGGCAGGTGACATTACGCTAACTTAGAATAAGCATAAGATCCTTTTCTTTTAGCCACAAGAGGAACTGCTTGGTATAATATCCCAAAGGACCTACTAAACTCTATCTCCCAAATTCTAAATTAAGATTCAATATCTTTTCTAAATCCTGGGTTCTAAGTCATCCCTCAAAGCAAAATTCACATTATAAAATTTCTTGGCTTATATTGCTATGGAGGTCAAGCTAGATGGTAATAACCTTTCTAGTCTGCAAATCCATTCAGTTAGGAAGCAAGCTGAGGAGCTAATGGCCACCAATTAGTAAAAAATTATGTGGTCAGAGTAAGTGCTAAAAGAATAGAGGAAGCAAGGGAGTGCTCACTAAACATTAGATATTGCAGACAGTCTGGAGGTTTTACAGATAATAAACAACTTAGAACTGAATCTTAAAATCCAGAGACAATGCTTTCCTTTTTTGTGGTCTAAAAGGCAGAAGGGTAGAAAGCTACATTTTGATAGCATTTTAATTTAAAATGAGCTACTAGATCTGTATACTTGTAAAAATTAATGTAAAACAATACCACTGATGGATGGCTTTCTTAGCATCTTCAAACATAGTAACCATTCAGTGCTGTGCCAGAGCAGGTTCATTTGAGCTCCTTTTTAAAATTTTCCCAGTGCCTGAAAGGAATTAAAAGAGTGGTTTCTCTGCATCTGGCTAAGACTGACTTTTTCTCAGATACAGTGGATCTATCCTTCCAAATATTACAAAAACGGCGCACATATATTTCTGAATAGCAGCTTTTCGTTCTTTTTTATTTTTCCCCAAAGGAATATAACAGTGTGCCAAAGTTTATGTACGGAAATGTACAAACATTTACAAATTACTTTGATTGTACAGCACTGATATACCCCATGAAATCCATAATATGCATTCTTAAGATAATGTAATTTTTTTATTAGATGGTGTCCCCAGGTTTTGTTAATCTTAAATTAAAATACCTGAAACCAGCTATTTAGTGTAAGGTAGAGGAAATGTGGATCTCCCCTGAGCAGATGCACCATAAATTATTTTGATGTTCTTTCCTTTGATTATATTAGTAAGAAAGAGCATGTATGTGTGTGTCTCTTGCTCATAAATGGAAATGCAAAAAATATTCTGTTTTATTCCTTACCTGGAAATTTGAGTATATCATGTGGTGAAGGGCAGGAAGATTTAGTGGAAGTTTCTCAGCAACTTCCAGCATGTTACTGTTCATAAAACTACATGCATTACTTGCTTCACAGAACGATGCAATCAGTTTCAGTGTAACACTGTGGTTTAGGCTTAATTATTCTAACGCTGCCAATAGAAACTTGAGGCAGGACCAAGCACATGCTCTGTATTTTTTCTACCCATTCAGGTGCAATTCTAAAAGCATGTTTTTCCAATTATATTTCTCATGTTCAGCAGAGGTATTGTGGCATTAATATAAGCAACTAAATCTTTCTCTGCATTGATTCGCGGCGTAAATATAGCTTTTCTTAAAAGCAGAGGTGGTGTTACCTCTCATGCTCTGGCTGAAATCCAACTAGGGTAACTACAGTTCTACATAAATAAATTCCCGTGCAAGTTCAGGAGGATACAGAATAATTCATTTCCTGTCTTTTCCACTGACTCATAGGTCAATTATGACACTTCTTTCAGTTTATCAGTCAAGTAATCACTTGAATTCAGGCTTCAGGGATAATATTCCTTATTTAGTGTTAGTTGTAAGAGCTTAACCACGAGTAACATCTTTTGGGGAGTTAGTCGTGTAACGTGAGCAGAATTCCACATAACTTTCTTCTCTTTTCAATGGACTACTACAAATGTGTGATTTTAAACCTGACGGGAAATCAATGTGGAACTTCTGAGTAGCTACTCTGAATTTGTTTTAGGTTATTTAGGTTTGCCTAAACTCAGTTTAGATAGTTTGTGTTAAAGGCTACATTTAACAAAAGTGGATGCGTAAGGTTTTGTACCAATTGACTCAGATTTTTAAACTATTTAGAGTTTTAACTTCTACAATTTTAAATGTTTGTTTATCTTCACAGCTTCCTTTGAACTGCTGTCTGGGGCTGCTGTGTGTTTTTAAGAGGGGCCTCATGTCATGACCACCAGCAGCAGCTTAAGCACATACCATGGGACGCATCTTTCTTTTATTATCAGCATAAGGGTTGTTGTAGCCTTTAGAAGAGGATTTTTCTGCTCAGTAGTGATGGAGATTTCCAGCTAAGCCAGACCATATGCCGATTCCCGGATTTCTTATCTGTAATCAGTCTTTCTTGATGTTGTCAAAGATGTTTCCATTAAAACTGCAGAATGATTCTGGTACTTCAGTTCTTCAGTGTTCTTCAGGTATGATATTTATTATCATGAGACTACATCCCTTACTACAAAAACCAGTGATATATTTCTTGCAGTGTTAATATTTGTGACTCCCCACCCGCTTTAAACTAGGAGCACTATGGAGAAGATGGCCGGTAACCTCCTAACACATGAAAGTACTGACAAGGTCTCCCGCAGACACTGTCGTTCAAAGCAGTCTTTACGACTACAAATCCTCCATTATTGACTTGGCTGCTCATTCCCTTAATTTGGCATAGCTCACATGTCTTTCATTCTGAGTAGGTAACTTCTTCATACACAAAGAATTTGGATAAGCGTTCCTTGTTTCAAGGTCAGTTTAGATACAGTTCCAAGACACGAGCTGAGAAATAAGTAATAGGATGTGAGCTGTATTCAGCAAAGCAATCAAGCGGTGATTGTTCATGCTGTATGTGAGTCCAAAAGCTCATAGTTCTTATCTCCATGGCAGAGTAACTGATGCAGCAGCGATCTTTGCTGGCACCAGGGAACAGTTTTCACCATATGCTGTTGACAAGAAAAGGAAAACAGGAATTTTTTTGTATAGTGCATGCTTGTCCAGTATCCATTACAGTAGTGCATTTAGGAGCTGGTTTCTCCAGTATAAATAAATACTCAGAAATGTTAGACTTTGGTTCCTATGCTTTCTTCCTTGCCAGTTCATCTGACTGACATTTATAATAATCATAGCAGTTATACTGTCACAATTAAATGTTATATACTGTCATAAAATAATCTATACAACATCTTATTGTATAGATGTTTATATTTTATACAATATGCAGCTAATAAAAATAACTGCATAATTGCTAATTTCTACTGGCTAAAGGTTTGGCAGATATTGAAACTGCTTGCTATTCTGTGGTTGACTTACTTAAAGTAAATCAGTAGAAGCAGTTTAAAAAAACTTTTTAAAGCTATTTTTAAGTAGCTGCAGGGCAATCTTAAAACCAAACCAAAAACCTAAGCAAAACCAAAGAAGAATACATATCCCAAAACAAAAGAAATTATTTAAAGGGTTTGAAAGTTTCCTGTCCCTTTATAATTTTTGCATATTTGTAGCCTATGATGGTATACCACAACAATAAGCCTTATTCACACGGGTAACCACAATGAAACTACTAGAAATAATCACATGAGGAACAGCTGCAAGAGGGAATTTGTGGATGTGGTGTAAATAAGAAAATCGTAAGACAGAGTGCTGAAATCATCATGATTAGTACAGAAAGAAAGGGTGAAAGTCAGACATCTTTCCAAGAAATAAAGATAAATGCTCTATAATCAGTCCTGGACTATATGACAGACTTTTGAATTTATAATGTGGTGCAATGCTACCTAAAAGCAGTATCTCCTAAACAAAATAATAATTCAAATCAGTATTTGAAACCTTTCAAATGTGACCAGTAACCGATATGACTTAGAATAAAAGTCAGATTTCTTATAAGGACAATTGGAATGTGGTTGGCTATTAAGTACAGTGGTCTTGGAGGAGGATCCCTGCGCACAAATCAATACAGACCGACTCAAGATGCCTACTGTCTCCCGTTTTCCTATGAAACATGATGAATGGAAGCTCATGAGCATTTATCAGCTTTCCTTTGCAAGGACGAAAGGAAAGGTCATTTTTAGACTTGATTTCCTAGATTTTCCTGATGTGCTGTTTAGTATGTATTTATGTTGTTTCAAAAATAACAAAAAACTACAAAAGGGAAAGAAATTTATTCAGAGCTGGTCTTGCTTGCTGCGGAAGATTTACATCGCTTAAGATTTTACTCTTCTGTCTGCCAAAAACTACCAGTCTTTACATTTAATTTTAATTGCATGTGTGAAGAAAATAAGTTGTCAACAAAATGAGGAGGTTATTGTCTATTTGCAAGCTACAGCTATCCTGTTTTATGTAGTATTGCTTGTCGCAACTGTAACATCTAAGAGCCTTCCAGAAGCTCACTAAGCAATGTGACTAACGTCTTTTCCTCATGGAAAAAAGTGTGTTTGCTGGACTGTTTTGATTTTTTCCTAATAGCACATATTCCATCTATTCATCCGTCCACATATTATCTTTTTTTTTCTGTTAGACAACAAAAATTTACAGAAAGAAGGCTTCAAAGCCTGTGGTATAGAGGGGGGAAGTAATTGCAGGAGATCCCTGGAAGGCTTTGCCTCCTCCACTTGGAAGTCTATTCTCTGTACAAAAGTCTCACGTGTCAGAAGATTGAGTAGCCAAACACAGTTTTATTTTGGAGCCATGCTGTCCTTAGGTTCTCTCCTAAACACACCACAGCTGTCCTCTAAACTGATAAATCCTTCAGAAGCTAACGTGGCTTATACTCCAAATATAAAAGCAGCTGTAAGGAGGCACAGGGCCACAGATTTACTGGCGCATTCCAGTAGCTGCGGCAGTGACAAGTTGTCTTTAAACCTCACAGTTGCAATACAAACAACCATATAAACGTATCTATTATTTTTGTATTACAGATAGAACAAGTAAGCAAACATAAAGCTATGTGTGTCACTTCTTCTGATGCAAATTTTATTCCCATTCCTCAGCATCGTTGCTCAATCCCATGATAATAGTGAGTAAAATCTGACTAAATACAAATGCTACTGGTCTCAACAGGCTTTGCATTTATTTTGCAAAGAACTCCATAATGTGTTGGGCAGTGAAAAATAGGTCTTCAGTCTGTATCGGCTTTCAGATCTGTGTTCACGTAACAGACAGACAGGATCAAACACACTGTCCTCTGTCCCTGTGGCTCTCCCAGCCAGCATTCCAGCCCCATCCTTCCTCGCTTCCTCAGGGTCATCTCCTTGCATTTTATTTTTAAGAAAAGGGGGTCATCTGCGTTTGTGGAGCAGAGATCTGTTTGGGATGCCATCTGTCTTGCAGTATCATCCCTAGATTCCTTGTTTGCTGAACCTTATTAAATTGTGTTAACATTTCTTTCTTCGGTTTCATGTTACGCTCTAGTTACCTTCACTCGTCATTTCTCATTGTCTAAATGATTTTTTAAGGAAAAATCCCTGTGCCTTTCTTCCAACTGAATCCACGCATTACCTTCTTTCCTGCTCTTCCTTTAGTTTGTGAGGTCTGCTTCAGTTTTGTTCCTTAGAGCAAACAATGTTTTTATTGTTCTTATCACAGACTTCCCTGCTTACATTCTTTTTTGGATTACTGACCATGTAATTAGGAAGCCTGGAAAGGAATAAAAAAAAAATGGTTTTAACCTGTTTTAAAAATTGGGCATATCCCTAATAAATTTAAAGGAGTGAGTCCTGTAACCTGGAAGATTGTTAGAAAATGCCGGTTTAAGTAGATAATCCAGTATAAGGTAAAAGAACCAGACCAAAGAACAAGTAATTAGAGGTTAGGATTAAAAAAAAAAAATCACACAAATACCAAAACAATGTAACAGAAAAAGAAAAGAAACATAGTATTTAAGCCAGCTCATTAAGTGATGTCCAGTTAGGACTAAGCATAAGAGGAACGGTGTAAAGGAAATTCTGACTTCCAGCTAACAATTCTGCTGCAGCAGTTTTAACTTCTTGTAATTGTAACCTAAGAGTTTCCTGGAAACTCCTAGTACGGAAACACATTCAGCCTACTGAAAGGCACATTTTGTAAGCCAAACATTTTACTTGCTGCTAAAATGAACTTGAAATCCAAATTTAGTCCATTTTTTAGAGGGTATCACACCGGGTTTTATAAAGCTGCAGTCAACCAAGGTAAATGGTTATAGTACCTATAACTATGACCTTAAAAAAGAGCAAATTCATCAAACAGAAAAAAAAAAGTTTTGTTTGAGATCAAGCCTGTGAAAAACTAGTGTCCTTTGTCACCTTCTCCTTCAAAAATTAACTATTCCCTTGTCCACAAGCCTGTATCGGTTTAGACTGAAAAGAGTGAATAACTCTGATTTAAAGGGCAGCATAAGCAGGTGTCCTAGAAAACCGAGACCGCACCTTTGAAAAGAGTATTTTGTTCCAGCAGCCAGAGGAGCTAACAAAACCTGAGGGGTCAGCTCCCCCAGCACAGGCATGAGCACCGGTACGGGGCCGCCCTGCAGCAACGTCGTTCCTACCAGCTCTCCTTGGGCACTGGCTGCCACCACAGCACATCGTTTCCAGCCAGACCTCCAGCCCCTGTAGCCTTTCCACAGGCTGAGCTTCTCTTAAGCTGTACCTCGTATCAGCTCCAGGTGTGGCAACGGCGGTGTAAGCTCTAGTGCAGAAAAGTTGATGAGGTCTGCCAGCACCCCATGGAAGAGGCACTGGGCTGTGCCAGATGCAGTGTATCCATGCAAAATGTTAAGGAAAAGCCTGCTGTAATGGCTGGGTACTGCAAAACTTGAATTTCAGACACTGGCTTCTACTACAGCCTGTGTGAGCTGCCTTCATACAGAGGGGCAACAAAGCCCCTTATGCCTGTGATTTTCATTATCATAAGAATATTTTTGGGGTGGCATAGATTTGGCAGAATGTCCCCATCATGCCCCTTGAGATTACCCTAATACAGCAGCACAGAGACCATTTTGGCTATAGCGATAGCTGGGTGGTGTGCACTAGAAGGGGTGTCAGGTTGTCTGGGTTTACACAGAGTCCTGGAGATGTACTGCTGCAGTCTTGGGGAAACTGCAAACTTCCAGTAACCTTGGGATCACACCAAAGGCTTTGTGTACAATTCCCACGTGATGAAGGCCTAAATGGCTTAAATGGCTTAGTTCTGTTTTCAAAACAACGTAGACATTGCAGTTGGGGTACATCTCACCACCTAAATAGTTGGCTAGAGCCTGCTAGATGGATAAATGACAGCAACAAGTATCTCCAGAGGGCAGTTCATTTGATGTGCTTCAGCTATTTACCTTCGAGTGAGATGAATTGCTCTCTGGAGGTGTCTCTTTCCCACCATCAGCGCTAAAGGCAGTATAATGCAACTGGTATAGATACGGATATCCATCTTTTAGATACCTAACTCTCCTCCCCACGGCTGTCCCATGTGAGATTCTCTCTCAAGCTGCAGCCTGAGGGAGGACGGAAGTGTAAAGCTGGAACTTTGACAAGGATCCTGATGGGATATGTTCAATCCAAATTAATTGTAAAATCACAGGATAGCTCCTCTAGTCGATGCAGTCATGTCAATGAGGTCAGCACAGTGCACGTAACCTGTGCCCCTTACAAGGCAAACACAGGACTGGGATCTGAACTTTTCCTGAGTAGTAATTTCCTTTGGCACTTCAAAATGTACTTGATCGGACTTTTCATTCAGAGATGCAGAATGGAATAAACCTTTTTCTGTTTTGTACTCAGAAATACACCTGAGCAAAACACCCTCACCATGTAGTCTTTGTTTGGGCTTAGATCAGGTGTCTATATTTCATTTGCTTTTAAAAAGAAGAAGAAAAAAAAAAAAAAAAGGAAGGGAACTTACCCATGGTAGCATTTGCATTAATAGAATTCTGTGGATTGCTGACAGATTTTGCACAGCTTAGTAACATTAGTCTCTGAAGTATATTACATGTACTTCAGTTATTTGACTGGTAAAATGGAACTTGGGTGTTTATATAATACAGTTTGTTACAGATAAGCCTGCAATGGAAGCGTCAAAGAATGACTTATCCCTATTCATAACTAGTTCTGGTTCTAATAAATATATTAAAGACTTAGTTTTGAACATAGCATGTAAAAATAAGCTCTTGAAAGTTATTGCATGTATTAGTCAAGCATCATCTAATATTCAAAGAAATCTAGCAAATTCAGTGATTTGTTTACTATTAAAAGTGTTACCAGTTCTACTCGCACCAAGGCGCATCTTGCTCCCTGAAAAGTCCCCTTGAAATAAAAAAAAAGAATGTTGGAAAATATGGTAATAATGATGTAGAGTTAGGGTATTAGAATTGCTAGCAGAATCAGACTTGACTTAACGTTAGTGTATCTGCAAATACAAAATTAATTAACAATTCAGGCAGTATTTTACCTACAGATGACATGCTATGAGTCTCAGTCACTTATAAATACACAACAATAGGCAAAACAATATGTTTTATTTAATTGTTCTAGATACCAAAAGCCCTATGATTTTGTAAAAGGACCTGTTTTCCATAGACAGGTTGATTTGCCTACAATGGACACTGACACAGAATTTCAGAGAACATCTGCCGTGATAAGAACAACTACTACTTGTACTGGAAAACTGCTTAAGTGTAAGCTACGTTGGATAAGAAGTCCAGTTAAGTATATGCTTAATGGTGTGAAGATCATTTCCTTCAGGCTGAGTCTTTGCTTATTACCTTTAAATCTACTTTTAATGATGATTTTTTCACCTTGCCCTTCTCAATAGCATTCTTCCTTTTGGAAGCCTACATCACCCATAATATACTTTTCACTTCTCATTGATTCAGCCACTGTTCGGGTTGCCATAGCCGTGGCAGTTCAATTACTTTACTTCTGCCTACCATTTCCTTTTCTCATTAAAGCTGAACATGCAGCTTTGAGAACGAGCTTTTGCAGCACACTCTGTGTAAGATGGTACTCAGAGGTATGAATGAAATAGCTGACAATGGTGATAGTCCTTGTGAAAGCTTTGCATTGATGCTTGAAAGGCTGCAGTGGTTTCCTATTTGTTGCTATTTGTATATCGGCGTGTTGCAATTGGATCTTTAAAGTGCTATGTGGTCTGGATCCTATCTATCTACAATGCCACTTCCGTCCCTGTGACAGCTCAGATAATCACATCTGCTTTGGTTTGCAGCTCAGATACTATTAGGTGACTAAAATAGTAAAAAGAGAGGGGGAAAAAAAAAAGGCTAGAAAGCCCACCTCCAGGCTGGTGTCAGGTCCTTGACTCTGTCAGCAGTTGATCCAACAGTCCAAGGGCATGTCACAGAAATGAAAATAACAGTGTTTTAAAATGTTTGCTAGCATACTTGCGATAGCAGGAGTTTAGACAGAGCTTCACGGGACAAATAGTTTTGTTTCAGGCAACACTAGGACAGAGCCTGGGGCTGACCACATCCACACCCAGATGTGGTCAGGGAAAAAAAAAAAAAAAAGTTATTTTGTTTTTCTTGCAATACCCATGTGTCTTTGAAAAACTCTCCCCACAGATTCCAGTGCACGTGAGCTCACCGATGGTGTCAGTGGGGGCTTGCGCTCCCACCCTGACCAACTTGAGTACACAGAGTGGACTGAATCATCCCTACAGTAAAGGATCCCACAGCTGCAGGAATCTGTGGCACTAGGAAAGAAATGGGGATTTGCAACTTTGCGTGGGTGTCACATCTCGAAACGTTAGACTACTTTTTTCTCCCTTGAGAAGAAACACTAACAGAAATGTTCTGTTCCTGGTGGTATCGCAGAGTTATCTAATGGCTTGTCGCCGAGTGACAGATAGCCGACGTAATGACTGCAAGGTGTTCCCAAAGCAGCGCTGGCTTCTGACCTGAGAGGCTTTGCTAAGGCATGATGACTGGTAAGTGGGTGTCAAAAGTCCTCCTACCTGCTCTGCAAATGCAGGCTGGTGGCAGAGCCTGGACGGGCACAAGGAACTCTGCCTGTGCTCTGGGAGGATGAACTGAGGCTCAGCCATAAAATGCCTCAGTTTGACATCAGGTTGCCACAGATAACCTCTTAAAGCTTCCCCTTCTCTCTTTTTAGGAATAGTACTGACATATCCATGAATTATTTTTCTTCTGTCTCAACTGAAAACCCTTACAGCGTGTATTTGAAGTCTTACTTTTCTGAGGTGTGGCAAAGTTTAGCAAAGTCAGTCAAGATGTGGAAGGGAGGGATTTTCATGGAAATTCAAGACAGCTAGACAGGATTGCAGGATAAGCAGGATTGACTGGAATATTGCAAATATTGCATACTCAAATGCTGTCATGAGACCCTGGATCTGCTCTATCCTCCAAGACAATGTAATGGTTACCAGAAAGGCAGCCTTCGTGGAAATTAAGAGCTGACTCTTCTAGTAACATAATTTAGGCCCATAAAGAAAACTCCAGAACTAGTGAAAGGAGGTATGATGTGGGCTGAGTGGCATCTGTTATGTTTTTACAGCCCCTCACGGTACTACGCTTCCCAAGGGACAAGCCTTGGCTTTCACTGGAAAGTGAAAGTTCCAGAACCGGATGAAAAACTCTTACTTTTCACCACCATGAACATGGTGTGAGCTGAGCTTTGTACTCAAGGATGCTGTCATGGTTTAACCCTGGTCGGCAATTAAGCACCACCCAGCCACTCACTCAGTCCCCTCACAGTGGGATGGGGGAGAGAATCGGAAGACTAAAAGTGAGAAAACTCATGGGTTCAGATAAAAACAGTTTAATAGGGAAAGCAAAAGCTGCGCACACAAGCAAAGCAAAACAAGGAATTCAATCACAGAATCACAGAATCGCAAGGGTTGGAAGGGACCTCGGGAGATCATCTAGTCCAACCCCACTGCTAAAGCAGGTTCTCCTAGAGCATGTTACACAGGACTTTGTCCAAGCAGGCTTTGAATATCTCCAGGGAAGGAGACTCCACAATCCCCCTGGGCAGCCTGTTCCAGTGCTCCGTCACCCTCAGAGTAAAGAAGTTTTTCCTCACATTCAACTGAAATCTCTTATGTTTCAGTTTGTGCCCATTGCCCCTTGTCCTGTCGCTGGACACCACTGCAAAGAGTCTGGCTCCATCCTCTTGACTTCCACCCTTAAGATATTTGTATGTATTGATGAGGTCCCCTCCCAGTCTTCTCTTCTTCAGGCTAGACAAGCCCAGCTCCCTCAGCCTTTCCTCGTAGAGGAGATGCTCCAGTCCCTTAATCATCCTAGTTGCTCTCCTCTGGACTCTTTCTAGGAGTTCCTCATCTTTCTTGAACCAGGGAGCCCAGAACTGGACACAGTACTCCAGGTGGGGTCTCACCAGGGCAGAGTAGAGGGGGAGGATTGCATCCCATGGGCAGGCAGGTGTTCAGTCATCCCCAGGAAAGCAGGGCTCCATCACACCTAACGGTGACTCGGGAAGACAAATGCCATCACTCCAAATATCCTCCCTTCCTCCTTCCCCCAGCTTATATACTGAGCATGACGTCATATGGTATGGAATAGCCCTTTGGCCAGTTTGGGTCAGCTGTCCTGGCTGAGCCCCCTCCCAGCTTCTTGTGCACCTGGCAGAGCTGAGAGCTGAGAAGTCCTTGACTGGTCTAAGCACTACTTAGCAATAACTAAAACATCAGTGTGTTATCAACAGTCTTCTCCTACTAAATCCAAAACACAGCACTATGCCAGCTACTAGGAAGAAAATTAACTCTGTCCCAGCCAAAACCAGGACAGATGCCATAAAGGTTTTGGAGGCCTGAGGTGGGGTAGCGAAGGCTTCTGCTCTGCCTTGTAGCATATGTGGGTTGCCTACACAGCGTGCGTGAAGATCCAGTCTGGCCAACTGAGTGCCACGGGACGGAAGCCGTTCTCCATGGCCACAGGGCACCTAACGGCAGCGCCCACATGGGTCAGGTGTCGCAGGGCTGGCCGAACGTGGTACTGGAGGTATGGCTTGCATACAGCTTATCCATCTGAGTGCACAAGCTGCTTACTGGCGGTCCCCGAGGGTGACCAGCTGCTATGAAAATACAGGAAAAGCCACATCTTGCGTAGAGCAATGCCAGAGGTCCCGTAAAGTCTGCAGCAATCCTAGCCCTGGCTGATCAGTCTCACATGGAGGGCTTGGGCCTGCCACTGTTTCTGTAGCCTCACAATCCTTGACAAAGGCACCTCTCTCATGGCAGGTTTTTCTGCATTCCCCTCTTGCTAGAGGTAATCCTGTAGTTTTGCCATTTTTGGATTCAGTCCCCGGATGCCAGCCTTCTTGCCCACCCCCAGCTTTGCAGATGCTTGCAAAGCCACCGGCAGTGGGTAGCATTAAATACTTGTCTCCAGGAGTCTGTGACCAGAGTCTTACTAAGGTGACCCTGAATATTTCCCTTCAACTAGCTCAGCTCCCAATTCACCTAGAGATAGAACGAACAGCAAAAATCAAAAGAACCACTGTTAGTTTCCTGCCTAAAGCCTTTCGGTGGTTGTGGACCTTGCTGCACAGAGAGCGACTTCAGAGTCCCTACAACCATCCCACAGTCCTGCCTCGGGCTCTGCTAGATCACTCTCCTTAAGGTAGTGCACCCCTTTTACTGATGACCAGCTAGCCAGAGCGAGAACAGACTTTTTTCCCCTGGCTGGCCTTTTCCTGCTGTAGATTTTCCCGAGTACCAGTGGCCTTTGGCATCACGCTGGCTTGCACACCTGAGCGCAAATATCCCATTTGTTCTCCGAACAATGCTTCCTTCTTCCCTTCCTTCTCTCGCTCGTTCCCCTGGCACGCCGTACAGCCAGTGCTTTGCACAAAGCATTCCTCTGAGCTGGCGGGGCTGCTGTCATCCCTCGGAGCCTGCTGTGAGCAACCTGCTACTGCTGGCAAGCTCTTGCGGAGTGACGTCATCCTGTGCAGATCTTACACCACCGTCCCCATGCCAGGCATTGTGTTGGCTCATGTTGTTTGTTACAACGTGTGTAGCTCCTTAGTTTTACTTTTTTTTTTTCCCCCCAAAAGATTTGAAATTTGATCCGTGCTTGTCTTTCTGCTTCTGGGCTTTTCTGGTGGAGAGCTCTGAAATCTCTGTGTTGGCATCTGTGCAAGGCTATTGTCCTTCCTCTTGTACGTTCCAGCTGGGCTAGGTAACTTCCTCTGTTTCACAAGTTCTAGTTGATTTTTTTTTAACAGTTAACCCAAATCTTCCAGCTTTCCAATTCTGCATCTTATGTTCCAGATTCAAATAGCCTTGCCTCATGCAAGCCAACTATTCAAAACAGTCAGCCCTAGATCAGTCAGCCTTCTCCAGCGTTTCACCCACTTTATCTACCTTCTGATGAAAACAGCTTTTTCACATGCTTCGATTCACTTTTACATTTTCATGTTCTGAAATACTCTTTCATAATTCATCCGCCTGGTTTCATGAAACACTATCAAAGGTATTAAGTGCTTCAGCTCCTTGCCAGAAACAAAACTATGACCTGGCTGCTTTCCATTTTGCTGCAGTATTGTTTTAGTCATTATCTTCCAAGTACCCAGGCAAAATAAATTTCCTAACAAATAAGGCAAAATGCCTTTCATTAGCCTGACTTTTTACTGGCACCTCTCTGATTTCTCCTCCCAGATGAAGGTCAAAAACATCCCCACTTATCCTCTACATTTCCAGATGGAGCAACACGCAGCTCCACTGTCCCACTCCAACATTTTCTTAGTTTCTTTTCTTCACAGTAGTGTTTGTTTGCTCAGCAATGACTCAGAAGAGAAAAGTATGAAAGAGGTCAACCTATTTCAGCTTCTCCGCCTTGTAAGGGTGCAGTTATCCACTCAACAGGAAATACAAGACTCCTTTGTGAAGGGATGTTACAGACATATAGAGGTTAGAGAAGCCACGGTGCCGTGGTCTATCTAGCATGTGTGTGAGGTGAGTTGGCCTACATTAATTATGTTAATTTAGTGGCGGTAAGACTCTTCCTTGAATTAAATATACTGAAAAGAGAAAGGATTTACAGACTGTCCTAGGAGGAACCTGAAAAGGGTTTGCTCCTCTTCCCGTGCCCTAAAAGCCCATGGGACTGGTGGCAATAACCTGGAAGGAACTCGCGCAGGAATCCTTTCACCAGACCTGTGCTAACCCCTGACAGGTTAGAAAGGTGATTTGTTCAGGCTCAAGGTGGGTAAATAACTTCAAATCTATAGCTTATATGTTACCAAATGAGACAATATAAACAGGCTGGCATTACAAACTAGCAGTCATCATGTAACATGGGAAAACAGAGCTGTTCCAGCTGTCTTTGTAAGACACCTCACACATAGCAGGGTCTGAATATTGAGGAACACCATGGAGGTGACTGGGATCTTCCCCATCTGTCTAAACGCATCTGGATCTGGATCAGCAAAGGTCACTGAAGCAGATGCACGCATTTCAGGATTTTACATTTGCCCTCTGACTGCGTGGTTACAGTGTTGACTCAGCCTCCAGTTTACTTCCTCTTGGATTTCCCCATCTTCAGATTTTTTTTCCTCTGCCTATTGTAGGAGTGAGAGGTTACAAAACAGGAATCATAGAATCATAGAATGTTTTGGGCTGGAAGGGACCCCTAGAGGCCATCTAGTCCAACCCCCCTGCAGTGAGCAGGGACACCGCTAACTAGATCAGGTTGCTCAGAGCCCTGTCCAACCTGGCCTTGAATGTTGCCAGGGATGGGGCCTCCACCACCTCTCTGGGCAACACGTTCCAGGGTTTCACCACTCTCATTGTAAAGAATTTCTTCCTTACATCTAGTCTAAACCTACCCTGGTTTAGTTTAAAGCCATTACCCCTTGTCCTGTCACAGCTGGCCCTACTAAAAAGATTTTCCCCATCTTTCCTATAGGCCCCCTTTAGGTACTGAAAGGCCGCAATCAGGTCTCCCCGCAGCCAACTCTCTCAGCCAGTCCTCATAGGAGAGGTGCTCCAGCCCTCGGATCATTTTTGTAGTTCAGATCTTTTTAGAAACACTGCTTTTGAGTAAAATTCTGGATTAACATGATGTTATAACATCAGATTTTTTGGTTATTAATTGTCAATAACTGTCTGGTTATTAATTGTCGGTAATTGATAATTCCCTTCTAGAATCTGCTTTGTAATCCATTAAAGTAACAAAAATCAGATTTGTTTAACTTTCAGGGAGCAACCACTGAGAACTGACAAGTCTCCATTTCCTCACTTCTGAACAGGATATGAAGAATGGTGCAAGAAAATTTTGCTTTGGGACAATATCTGTGCCATGTAATATTCGTAAGTACCTAAATCACACTTTAAGTGTTTCAGGTGCTTTGTTTCTTCTATTAATAAATCCTTTCGTGACTCTGAGCAATTGAGTGACTACCATTTGGGGAAGGAGGGGCAGGGCAACTTGCCTACGGCAGCACGAGTCACGGACGGAATGAGGATTATGACACAGGACTTCCCGCCTCCGAAATCTCTTCTGGTTCTTCCAGATCAGGCTGCCTCCTAAGCAGGTAATTGCATACATATCAGTCACACCTCTCATAATTTTCTTATCTTTATTTATGAGCTGTGATCCTCCTACTTAACTCAGTTGTACTTCACTGTATTAATTAGCTGTGTTTTACAAAACAACTCAGAGAAGTTTTTCATTTGCATGTTCATGAAGTCAGCTCCAAGAAAGGTGTTAAGTAAGCTTTTAACAAGGCTAGACAAAAAAACCCCAAAGCCCAATTACAATATATTTAAAGGTGCTTACCTTTCTGCCAACCAAATATGGCATAGCCATATTTAATTGCCCACAACTATGAGGGCAAATTAGTCACAAAAAAATTATAGCTCCATATATTGTGTTCAGGCAAGAGAACTGCATGCCTGAACAAAATGAACTTTAATTCAGTTAAAAGAAACTCACACATTTTGTAAGTGAGATGCTTCTCACTTATATATATATATATATGTATATATATATATACATATATATATATGTATAAAGAGGGAAGAGGAAGCTGCATCTGTGACCAGTTGTGGAGGAGGAGGAAGAAGCCAGATCCTCAACTGCAACAAACTGATTTTGGGTCAAGGGAATGAAGGATGGAGCTAGACTGACTTCATCTAAGAACCTGCATCCAATTTTCTTATATCCACGAATCTTATGAGACTTTCAACTCTGAAATTTATTTTGACAGGGGGAGAGAGAATGGCTGTGCTGAGAGCAAACTTGCTTACGCAAACTGTTGGCCACTTTTCTTACATTTGTTGTATGGTTTCATTTTCCACGTCATTGAACAATTCTGTTCTCCATTCCAGTCATGCAGTATTTTATCATCTAGAGTTGGTGCGTTTGTTTAAAAATACCTCATCCTTTTGACGTTTAATCCAACCTGAGTTGCTTCATTGTTTATGAAGAATTCTTGCCTCTCTGTCTCTGTTGAAGAAGGGGCAAATAGCAATAGGGATGTCAGCTGTGCACACCAAGACAATGCCTAGATGATGCTCCCCAGCATGGAATCAATCATAGAATCGTTTGGGTTGGAAAAGACCTTTAAGATCATCAAAGATCATACCTAAGATCATACCTAAGATACATAAGATCATACCTAGAGATGTGAACATAAAACCTGAGCACAGAGTGTCTGTACGCTGTCAACTATTTTGAATGTATACAGGCACAATCCATTTCTTGAAATCAATAATTTTCTGACCTGCTGCCTCTGACCCCTTCTGATCTCCCCAAAGAATAGCCATGTTGGCTAGCTGTGTTTTAAGATTGCCAGTAGGCTTCTCCAAGAAGCTCAAGAAAACAGGACCATTGCTCTACCCCTTGCATAGCTGGTCTGGACCAGGGAGCAGAGCATATTACAAAATAAGAGTAGTAACGCTTTATAATTGGGGTTTTTTGGTACAAATGGTTGCATAGGTGAAGTAGGGCAGAAGTGACCCTACACAACACTGCAAATTGCATTTCCCAAAACACAAGTCAGCTTCCCCAGATAATAAAGTGCCTTTTATGATTTTTGGTGTTTTCCTTCTGAATCTCTGTGGCAAACTTGCATCACAGTTTTCAAATCTTTTTTTTTGCAATGTCAAGACCTCAAAGCTTTTCCTTTGGAAAAATCAAAGCATAGATTCTCAGGAAATCTCTGGATTTCAGTCTCTGGGGTTAAAAGAAGACCGCAAAATATAGTAAATCTCATAATATAATAAAATTACAGGGTGCTGTAATACATCTGGGCTACTTTTTCATCTTGCAGCATCTCCAGTACTGAGGCAGAATGGCAAAGGCAGGTACCAAAACACACACTGCTACCAGCCTGTTCGTACACGTACTCCAGACAAATAATTCCATGCTCCAGGGCTGTCAGTCGTGATGAGCAAAACATACACATGTGTGTGTGTGTGTCTATAGAATTTGAATCTGAATGCGCATGAATGTGAAAGGAGAATCACACCTTTACCTTTGCATGAGTTTTGAGTACTTGTCTACACAAGGAACAGTCAAAACGGAAAAGGAAGTAAGTAGAGTCAGCACATAACCTAGTCACGGGGTTTACAGACAAGGAGAAATTCCCACATAGCCGTACGAGCTGTTGACCCAGTGTGCAAAAATAGTCCCTTCTGAGTGTTACGCTCGCGGGTCGGGGGGTGTTTGGGGCTGCGTGTGAGAGAGATGCAATAGCTGAGCAGTACAGCACCATAGCGTCTCTCTCCTGTGTAAGGCCACACTTCTCACGGAGCTCGTATTGATGAAGGTAATGATGGAGATGGTGAGTGAGTACTTCAGCCCCCCAAATCACCTGGACAAGCCCCCACTAGAGAGAGAGATGTTGGATTCCCGCTTGTAAACCTGCACTGGAGAGCAGCATTTTACCATCACTGCCTTGTTCCCAGCATGTTCTTGTGATCAGAGCGGAGATGCTGGGATGCCCCTGGGTTTATTTTTATCACCCATGGCTGCAAGGTGGCACTGGCCAGCATCTGTGCCTTCACACACCTCAGCTTTTCTTCTCTCCGTAATTCCCCTCAACACCAACAGCACTGTCTAGGAGCTGATGTGTCAGTGAGCATAATGCCTGGCATATCAACTTGTTAGGCTTCCATTCCCCCTTCATACAAGGCACTTTTTCCCAGTGTCTGAGCTTTGAGACTTAAAAACCCCACTGTCTAGGGTTTGTGCACAAAATCCTTTAAAAGACTGAGCATTCTGGATCCTTTTTTTTTATCTGAGTGAACACCAAATCCTTGGTTAATGTAACACCTCAAAATCTTTCTTAAAATGGACATCATGATCTTGATTCAGTCACTCTTGAGTTTATTGTTTCTGAATCCCTCTAGAAGTCCTTCTCTCTTTACAAGTGGTCTAATGATTATAAATCATTTATTTGAGACTGCTCACCCACCGCTCCAGCACACACTCTAGTTAGGATCAATGGCAGGTGTCTGAGAGAAATAAATATTGCTGGTTGGTGAGTACAAGTCATGAAAAATTCCACCAAAGGTGTTTACATGAAGGCAAAAGCCTGAAACGATGAGTGTCAGAAAGATGCTGTTGACCAAGCGATAGCATCGAGTCTCTCTCGCTGGTGTTTTGTGTGCTGAAGTTGTTTTGTGTTGGGTCATGCTAAACCTCAAGACAGCTTTTCTTGCAAAATAAGGAAGTCCATGCAGAGGGCAGGTATTAAATACTTATTAAACTGTAATTGTGTCTCATACCTATTGCAGAAGAGTTTCCACATGGAGACAAGACTTAAGAAAAGGGCACAAAGAGGGCGGCACTTCTGTCACACAGCATATGAGGCCATGCCTCCATTTACAGTCTTTTCAGTGCACATTATTTAATTAACCTCCTCTCTTGCCATAAAGCAGCATGGCTGATTGAAAGACTAGGTATCCGTGCGAAGAAATTGTGGGAGAGCCATAATAGCAGCCAGCTCCCTCGTGCTTGGCCAGTGGGAATATGCAGAATCCATCCATCAAATTATGAGCACTCTCGCAGCAAGGAAGAGACAAAATAAACCGTGCTGGGTCAGGAGACAGTTTGGTTATGAAAGCAGTACATCTGTCAGCAAGTATTCCTAGGCGTAGAAGTGATTTAGCAGACTACCCCGGTTTTTTATCACACCCTGAAAAAAAGACCAGACACTCATTTGTACACTGTGATTTAAGGGGGTAGGGTTATTGGTTAAGAAAGCTTTGTAGGAGGCAGGAACAGCTGTTGTTTAGTCACCTCCTCAAACAGACTGGCCAAAATCCGCAGTTCCTTTCAAACATACTTACATTTTTTTGCTCGACTAAATTGTTATTTGTAAATATATTCAAATCTCCTTCATTCCTCGGATCCGTGGGAAAGTCAGACAGGGTGCTGGCAGAGGGATCATAATTGCTGCAGTCTAGCCAAGACCACATTAGCACCTGGGTTTTGACAATATTGTCTGTTGGTTCCTTATGAGCAGTGGCTTTCCTGCTGGATTTGACAGCCCAGGAAGAGAGAATACTGCATCTCCACCTTTCCCTCTGCCCACTGAGAAAGTCTACCCCATTTTTTCCCACACTCCAATTAAATCCTTGAAGGTCTTCATTCAGCAGTGAGTAATCTACTGCCCATTTGGATCTCAATTCTGTTTGTAAAGGTCTAAAACACTCTTAGCTTGAATCCAGGCCAATGCCGTGTTAATTATGGCTATGTCTGAGGAGATCATCTTGGCTGTTACTATATCAGTGAGACAAAATGAAGAAATGCAACACGTGATGAAAGACACACACCCTTTACAATTTCCCATCTCGATAAAGTGTTTCTCAGGCCTCACCCTAAATTCTTACCATAGGTGGTTACACAATGTCATTTGAATGAAGTGATCCACTTATTGATTTGCTTCCCTGAGCTTCTTTCAGAGAAGGGAGAAGCCAGGTTGCATACTCCCTGGACTTAGAAAGTATTAGCCTTTTACTTGCAAAGAACTTTGAAATTTCCTTAAGGGGGCTTGTAGTAATCACCAAAACACCGGTGAGTCACCCAATTTAAGTTCAATGTCTATATATTCGAGTTTTAAATTACATTAGGATTTGTTCCAACATAGCACAATTAGATCCCATTTTCTGCTCGCATCAGGCAAGGGTTCATTCTCTTAGGCTGAAACTGCTGATGGGCCTCTTTTGCACATGTCATTGCTTTTGACTGCTATGAAATAGCCATCTGATGATCAGTCCAGGTTTCCATTCAGCCCTTTCCATGAGAGAAGCACCAATGTTAGACAAAATGACTTTTTAAACTGTGGGATTTTTTTGCTGGAGCAGTACCCTGGCCTCTTTAGCTGGCCTCCCAGCACCTCCTTTGTTTAGCTCAGTTTAGCTTAGTTTAGCTTCGTTTGTATTGTGGTTGCATATGTGCACATACACAGAGTATTTATTGACAAGCACTCCCCAAGAGAAGTTACTTACCTGCACATTATTTGGAGGGGTTTGCTGTGTGTTGCCCCCCCCCCCACGCACTCAGAAGGTCCCATAACATTTGGATTTTGTAGAGGAAGACACTTTTTTGCACCTCTGTTGTACCTTGCATGGAACACGAGGGTACTCAGGGTACGGGACATCCTGGCTAGACAGCACAGCTCAGAAAACCCTTTAGTTGCACAAACTTACAGAAGAAGGGGCTCTAAGGATTAAACATACAAGGCAACCAGAATTCTTCAAGATAATTCAGTGACTCTTCTTTTACTGTTTTTCTTTATCTCATTTTCTCTTTCATTTTTTCTTTCTCTTTTTTTTTTTTAAGCCATCATTACACCGTGCACAGGCCACCTGGGCTCTAGCCTGTTGGTGTTACCTTTCTTGTCACTCCCCCGTGCCACATCTCCTCCTCAGAGCTTTTTATGGATTCCTTCTCCGCCAGTAGCAGGTTTAAGACCTGCCAAGTTGCATAACCCCAAGCGTGCCTCTGTTTTTTCCCCTGTCTCTTGCTCCACCCCGTGCTAATTCCGCACATTCCACCCAGCTTTCCCCTCGGACCGCTCCTTTCCTCTCTCTTTTTTGTTCCCGCCCTAATATCTTCTCTCATGCCATCACCATCCACGCAGAGCAAAGGCGGCCTCCCTGCCCCATGCATCCTCCCGCTCCCCCCTCAAAACGAAGGGCGAGTGCAGCAGAGCCCATCTGTTCCTTGAATCATCCCAGCTCTTTCCATCTGCCCCAGCTGACTGCCGTACTGACTTGCGGTTTGGAAGTTTAAAGTGCACCCATCCGAGCCAAACCCCACTGAAAACACAACAGGACTCTCACTGTGGAATTCAGGGCGCTTTGAATCAGGCCATAAATCATCCAGGGCTGTCACGCTCTTTTTTTGTTGCCATTTTTTTCTTTCCTCTTTTGCAGCGTGATGTACTGACACATCTCAAGCGTGGCATCAAATGCAGGTACTTAAGCCCCAAACCAGTGCTTTTCCTGGACATCGTGTCTATCTTTTTACACAGTTACCTTCAGATGAAAACAGTTTACCTACAGGTAAGCAAAATTTCTGGGGTTTTTAGGACATCAAAATGCAGCCTAGGATACAAAGGCTTAATTTTGGCCCCCAAATGCACGCGTTGCCAGCAAGATCACTGATGCTGAATTTAGATTGCAAGCTGCTTCTCCTGTATATACAATCATACCAGTTCTCACTCATAGTGACGGATGATATGTTCAGATCGTTTGTTATCGAGACCCCAACCATGCTGTTGTGGAAGGACTAACCACACTGAAATCCGGAATCAAAGCCGTAGGAAAATGGCTGAGAAAACTTTCTTCTCAACATACGTTCACCTATAAAATGAATCAACAGTAGTGTCCTGTCCAGTATTGGTGAATTAAACCAATATTTGTACTAATACTTTTTCGTCACCCGTGTAACATGACCTGTGTTGCAAATGCATACTTATGAGTATATATAAGCAGAGACCAAATATGTACTTAAGGAACAAATGTCACAGTGAATGTCCGTCTTGTATGTACAAAGGAGCTTACTGCCTTTGGCAGTTTATTTCTCTCCTGCTTGAAAAGCTTGCTAACTTAGGTTACGGTAGGGACAAAACAATAAACCTGAGTTTTGATATGAGCTGATTTAGCATTCTGTCATCATTTCTTTAAGTGCCAAAAATGGCCTTATCACAACCTTTAGTGCAACTGCCAGATGAGTAAGCGAGCAGGTAAATCGCTGAACCCCAGCCACCCAGCGCGGCCAATTGCCCATGTCCCCAGAGGTGTCTGTGGCAAGAGCTCCAGCATGTGTGTGTAACAATAGGAAAGATTCATAGAATCACAGAATCATACAATTGTTTAGGTTGGAAAAGACCTTTAAGATCATCAAGTCCAACCGTTACCCTAACCCTGCCATCCCACCACTAAACCATGTCCCTAAGCACCTCATCTACCCATCTTTTAAATACCCCCGGGGATGGGGACGCAACCCCTTCCCTGGGCAGCCCATTCCAATGCTTAACAACCCTTGCGGTGAAGAATTTTTTCCTAATGTCCAACCTAAACCTGCCCTGGCACAACTTGAGGCCATTTCCTCTTGCCCTTGTTGTGGTTTTACACACCCCTCCAAATAAGGCCTTCCAGTTCCTCCTTTCCCAATGAATTCCTGCTTGCTGTCTCATTTCCCCTGGGCATGGGTTCATTTGCTGGAGAGGAGCTGCCAAGTTGCCTGAAAGCATGGAGGCACAGAACTCAGGCTGGTCAGGCAGGCTGAAGGCAGCACATAAAGATCCCCTGCGAGCTTCAGCATCCAGGCATTTTGGGGTTTACTTCAAAAATTACAATGGCATGAAATGTCAGTGCTCATTTCTCTGGTTTAACACCCCAGTCAAGTCTGTCCAGGGAGCTCAGTGGAACACCACCGTCGCCGTTGTGCCGGCTGGCTGGAAAATGGCACTGCCCCACCTCCTGGGTGAGGAGAGGAAGAGCCCAAAATGGCAACTGAGAGCAGGTCCAGGACATCAGCTTCGTGCCAGGACAGATTTCTTTGCTGTGGGCGCTAATTTCTGCTACAACTGGCCCTGCAAACACAGATTTTTGTAGTGCCTCCCACCCTGACTTATAAACTACTTTAGGTATTCTAAAAAGACACTTAATTATATTAAATTGCTTTCAGTGAGAAAAATAAGACAAACTTCCTACGTGCAGAGAAGGGGGCTAAAGGAATGGTAAGAACGCCGGCTTTTGCATTTAATTAGCTTTATATTTCAGTTTTAGACTAGACCTAATCTTCCCTTTTAGTAATCTCCCTAGCATAACGGTGCTTGTAGCAGCAAAGAGAAAATGGCCTATACTGGAAAAAGTATAGCATAGGGTCAAGAATAATTGTAACAAGCCATATTTTTTGTATTTCTAATAGCTGCACTGTATTTAAATGTGACTTGTCGATACACGGATTTTTTTTTACAATAGTTCCTCTTTCTGATAATGAAGATGAGTTTAGTTTTCTGATGGCAATTTAAAGGCCACAGGTGCGAAAAATTTTACACTTTTGTCAAAATTTTTGGCATCTAACCTTGACATTACTAACATATTTAGAGTAAAAAAGGAAACCCCAGGAACGCTTATTTCTTGGAGGCATACATACTTCTATTGCAAATATCACGCAAGTACATTTCTGGGGTGAACATCCTTCAACGTTTTGCAAGTTATTCTGAGGGAGTGTCGTATTTCAATAAAATCATACAAACACAAACATCCTCTGGTACGGCTAATTAGAGGTGAGGAAAAAAAAGACGAGACTGTTCCTTCATGCTCAAATTTAAATAAATCAAATACAAGTAAGATAATGACATTTGGGGAGATGAACTGCATGAAGCTTTATCATTTTTTTTTATCTCTTAGCAGTGTTATGCTACAGGCCTGATAACGTCATGATGTGGGTGGCCACATATTCCCTTCAACACGGATTTGCCTCCGAGTGTAAATATGGGCGTTTAACAACCTTCGCACTGTGTGGAGATACACAGATAGGACTACAACACGGATGTGAAGCAAGAGGAGGAGGATATCTGAGAAATATGGATAGGTATCAGGGAGAACAAAATCCTTTGAATACGCTTGTAAATATAATCTAAAATCTAATTTTCAGAACAGGCAATTTCAGCACAGCCATACCTTTATGGAACAATGCAACTTGTTTTCCGCATCTTAACGGCTTACCGCTGATAGTTATCTTGGGTAATTTAGCATATACTCCGGATCACAAAGGTACTCTTTGACATAAATTCAGTCTGAAATAGGTGGCTAGTGCTTGATCTCTCATATGCATAAAAGAGTATAGATATGCAAGTATGTTGCATTAGGCAATGCTATACATAATAATTTGCCCTCCTATTGGATTCCTTAATTGGGCCTTCTTAGCACTATGCTTAAATCTCATAATTTTATTGATGCTTACTGACATTTCACAATTTACCTTGTAGTAAATTAATGCCCTTCCGATGAGCGATCTAAAATCCAGTGACAACTGCTCAGCCAAGGGCAGCTGAACTAGTGTTTTTTTTAATTCTCACAAGAATGAGGTCTCACCTAAGTCAAATGGAACATGGACAGAAAACCTGAAACATAAAAACTGAGATCAAAATCAACAATTAAGAAACACCAGAATCAATTTGCCTATAATAAACTTGTTTTCCTAACATGTTTGCATTAGGATCTAGTTCCTGGTTACGCTACCATATGTTCTTGTTTTTTACAGGATCCCAACCCTCACTGACATAAATAGCCTGGCTCCTGTGACAGAGAATTTACAGACAACTTTAAGGCAGTGTTTTACAAGCATTTAGAGACAAAGCTGCTGATCAAGTTCTTGGTGCTGCCCCCGAACACATCAGCATCCGGGTGCATGTGGTGTCAGTGCTTAGGATCACATGGTCGACTGCTGAAAGGGGACGCGATGGTTAAGACTTTCAGTGTAAAACCGTCAGCATGTACGTTCAGTCCAGAAGGATGCAACGCGAAGAAGAAAGCGAGGTTGCCTCCACCAGTCCAGGCAAGCACTTTTCTTCTCCTGCTCCCTCCATGCATCTCTGCAAAGACATACTGCACACCCATCAATCTCCTCTCACCCCCATTTGAGGGACGCGGCATGAATCCAGAAGGTGGCAGGTGCAGCACGTTTCTCATGACTTGCTAGGACAAAATCGAGACTGTTGTTGGAAGGCGGTGAAGGCTGAGAGGGGCCCGGCAATGAAGTAGGCATAGAAAAGCCCTGGCTGGGGATAGAGGGGAGCAATGCAGTGAGCGGGAGCTTGTGGCTGCTGGTGGCCACCAGCTGGTGACCTGGCTCAGCTGCAGATGAGACAGTCCCTTAAACACTGCACTGCGATTGCCTCCCCTTCTGGGGTTCTAGCTGAAAAGCAAGACAGTGCTGTTTGAGTTATGTTTGAGTTACTGAAGCAATAGTTACCCATGTATCCGTATTATTAGACATTGATATGGAGCTCAGGTTTAACATGGTGTTTAAAGTTTTGCAAAACACCTCATTGAAATGGCTAGAACCATTACAAATGGAAAACTCTTGAGCACTCTTTACATCTTTTATAATAGTGGGATGCAAAATTAATTGAAAAAAACCCCAGATAAAACCCAATACTCTTGCCATTTTTCCCACTAGATTGGCATCCTTTGTGCACTGAAAATTTCTTCCTTTAGCAACTCCATTGCTCCTCATGTTAACTGTAAGCCTACCAGCTCTACATGGAAAGAACTAATCTAGAAAATGTTCTGTATCTTCCAGCTATGGTAAAAAAAAATTAAAAACTGTATAATAAAATGAACCCACTATAGTTTATGAGGACAGCAGGTCTGCTGCGGCACAAAGCTTTATTAACTTCCAAGGGAGTGAGAAATTCTCTAATTTTGGAAAGGCACAGGATGAATCAGCCTGATTTCAGCCCAGTGGATGTCTGCCTTCTGCCCTTCCTCCTAGTCCCATGCAAGCTGCTGCTGGCAAGCTGCACTGCCACAGAAGTCTCCTCTGTAAGGGTGTGTATGGTGCAACAGCTTTCTTCTTTACGGTCTTCCGTAACAGAAGACAAGGGTTGGAAACAGTAGGGAGAAGTTATTGAAATCATTAAGTTTAACATTAACCTCTTTTCAGGTGTCTGCTAATATTCCAGGTAATTGTAATAATTGCAGATGTTACTACGAATGCCACGGAAACCTCAGGCGTCAAGAGAGACAGAGACTGGCCTGCCATGACCCTGCAGAACCATTAACCTGCACTGAGTTAAGACAGAAAATTCCCGAGCAAGGTGTTAAATTTCCACCCTGGTTTACTCTGCTGCTATCCTTCATTCTATATGGCAGGGGAGCATCTGACTGTTAAGAGATTAATTAGTAATTAAAGAGTTGGCTCACAAACATCACAAGTTCAGAGACGAAAGCAACCTAATCGTGTTAGAAAATAGTTAGAAATAGAAATTCCAGTCTCCTGGGATTTTCTTTTGAGGAGGAAATTTAAATAACTTGCTTTCGGACATACCAAGCTGACCCCACTAACTAGAAGTAATAAACAAATGGAGATATTTAAGCTGACATTTGAGCAGTGTCAAAGCCTTCTAAGCTTGTTCTGAGTAGATTAGTAGATAAGTGCTAGCCTTCCTATTCTGGGAAATGTTCCAAGGCAAGCATGAGGACTGATGATTTCATTTAACTCCAAAGTGGACAACACGGTATATTTAAATAACGCAAGTCATTTGCGTAATTCTTATGACAAGCTACCAGTTGACACGGTTGGTGTTGGGATAAAAAAACCTCTCTGCTTGGCACTGTATTGGAGGGCAAAACCTACATTTGCTCTCCCGTTCAATCAGTATGCAAAACTGTCATTCTTAGCATGGGGTGTGTAGTTTTCTCTGAAACGCAGAATGGATCTCATCTGATCTAATCCCAGAAAAACTGACTTCAATCTTTTTTGAAACAAGGGATATCATTAGATGTTTCACAGGCTCTGTAATACATTTGTAGGCTTATATAAGAGAGCAGCAAATAAATTCAGAGCCAGCTCCCTGTACCGCAGCAATATTGACAAATCTGCAAGTATTTTTGGTATATTGTTGGGAGAAGCTTGCCAACTATTGCTACTCACTCAGTTTTGCTGTATCTGTCGGTGATAACAAGTCCACAGAGCTGCTTTCAAAATAGTTCTTAATTATTTGCCCAAATGCATCTTTATTCAGCAAAATACACATGTAAGTCTCTCATATGTTCTGTGATTCTGACTTCAATCCAATTCCAGCGCTCAAGATTGCAGGGAAGAATCCTTCTAATATGATTACCTTGTAGGACATCAGTCTAGGGAAACGTTCAAAACTGAGCTTATAAAACAGAAGAACACTAGTTCTTGGCTATCAGGACTGTAAACCTCTAAATTAATGATTGTTCTGTCATTCCATTCTGTGCAACTCTAACAAGAAATAAAAGCAAGCTTTATCTTCAGCACTAAACCAGCAATCCTAAGCCTATTATGCAAGCAATGCTGGAAAAGTTTTCAGGTTTTATCCTCACCTATACGAAAGCCAGATCCACAAACAGACTTAATTACTTTAAGTGGAGGTCAAAACAATCCAAAATGGCGAATAATTAATCCATGAGTACCTCATTAGATCCCTAAAGCTTCAGGAGGCACCCCAAGCTTTTCCCGCTGAGGTTTCATACCGGAACTATTACAAGCTTGGCAGGCTTTGCACCTCATCGTTTACCTTCCCTTTCCTTAGAAACAAGGGGTGTTCGTTACTTACGTACAGCTAGGTGCGTTCAGCAGCATACTGGCAAGGCAGAGTTTGCCTATGTAACATACAGCAGCCAGAGCCATTTGCTTTTGAAAGGAAGAAGGAGAATTTCTGCAGCAAATCACTTCTTCCAGCTGTGCTCTAACAGCAAAGTAAGACAGTTATCTGGAGCCAAAGACACGACGTACATGATGGGTTTCGTGCTGCAAATCCAATTTAGATTCTTTGCTGAGGAAAGAACCTCAGCCTGGGAAGAGAGTGGGGATGTCCAACGCATTATCTCTTTGGTTCTTCCTTCTGGCTCGTTTAGACATACCTCCTGCTCCGTGAGTTGCCTGTGAATCCCATTCCTACCTGCCTGCTGGCCCTGTACAGAGGGGACAAGTGAGTGACAGAAATCTGAGATTAGTGCTGGGAGCTGCACATTTTAAAACTACGTACTGATATGCTGAACCTTGCTTAAGTCTTTGTGGACCCAAGCTTAAGGTCTTTTTATGTCCCCTTGGCAGTGTTAAAGAGATTTTGTTTACAAGGAACCAGGATCTTCACATTTATAAGTGCCATTTAATAATTGCATTTGAACATAATTATTAAAATGCATTTGAATGTATATATTAAAAGGTATTTTAGTTTTTTGTGGTGTATGAAAAAAATTTATGGACTATAACAAATTTATGACTTGCCTAAAAAGTTTTTACAATTGGTTGCCTGTTAAAAAATTGTTACCTAGTTGACAAGTCACATCTTCCGGTTCCAGAGTGACGTTTGCTCCCAGTCTTGTACTGAGGTAAGCTATATGTGACTTCAAGGCCCTCGATTCTGTCAAGTACACAAACACACAGCGCGCAAACCTCGTCCTGTTTCTTCCTGATATTCACATCCGTGATGCCAAGCAGAGCATCATCACCTTTTAAACACCTAGCGTGACTTACTTCAGTAAACTCTGACTTCTACATGGACTTGAAAATGTCATTGCAATTTGGTGGCCAAATAATTTCAGCCTTATTACACTGCATCTGTATGAAATGGGGAATTGGGCTCACCTTGAATTAGGTGTCTACCACGTTGGTAGAGAGGTAGGTGCCTAATGTACCGTTTGTAGATAGCGGTGATGAGTTCAACGCAGTCGGTGGAGCTGAGGGAGCAATTAATTTCACCCTAAAGTAGACAGCTCCACTTGATTGTCCGAAAAGCTCTCCAGGCTCCACCGAGGGCACTGACTACCACTCCGTTAGCCATAATCGGAGCTTGCCCGTGGCTCCTGAGCAGGCACTTAACCTTGTGGACACCCAAAATTATGGTGAGCCTCAGGTGTCACCGTTTTCCCAAGCGTGAGGAGCCAGGCTTCCCCAAGGCAGCTACAGATTCCAAATGTAAACCATCTTGGTAAGAACAGAAGTAAGCATACAGAATATACGTAGACTAACTCATGGTTTAGGCTGGTCTTAGCTACGCCCAAGCTTTGAAGGGCCCTTCCCTGTGCCTCAGGGCCTGGCGAGCGCTCCTCTGACAGGACCAAGCCACCAGGAGCTGCCCCCA
>NW_009260344.1:165374-202029 GCF_000687185.1 Egretta garzetta | reverse complement strand
TGGCCTCGCCTCCCCCTTCCCCGCGGGCGCAGCCTGGCCTGGGCTTGACTTTTAAACTCGGGCTTTACCGCGTCTCCCATGTGTATCTAAATATGTAGGTGCGTATCAGAGGAGAGAAAGAACTCTTTTAACGTGCGGAGAAGGCTATTGTTTAAGCCACTTCACCGGTAAGGCAGGTTTAAGGACAAACGGGCTTCCAGCTCGCTTTTATTTTCACACACAGCCTATGTCACTCCTTCCATCCCCCAGCGCTACCTGATCGGGCTTCACAGGCGCCGAGGGCGGCTTCTGAGCTGTTCACAGGACAAAGAACCTGCTGCCTTGAGAAACGGCGACGGAAGGACCGGACGGGCTGCGGCGCGGACTTTGGCACTGCTGTCCTCAGAGCAGGCTGGGACAGAGTCAAAACTTTGCTGACTAACTCATGCTTCACGCAAAATCCAAATCTGAGTGTGAAAGCACCCTCCAGCTGGGGGGGTGGTGGGGTGGTGGGCATAATTCTGGCATTTAGGAAGGGGTATTAGTTGTAGCTGTATTCTGATTGAGGTCTCCAAAGGTGGGGGGGAGTATTTTTGCAGATGGACCTAGTACCACTGTACTTGATTTGCAGCTCCTGATTCCGCGCCCCAGTAGCAGATACTGTTGAAGAACAACCTTTTGGTGGCATGCGTCTGTGTATTATTCTATGAGAAGGAAGGTGGGGTGAAAAGTATCCTGGTTTGGCTGAGTGGCTGGGAAGTCATGGTCAGTATTTCAAAGTTTTTCCAAGATCGGTCAATCATCAGGATGAGTGGAAAATTGTAGTTGTAAGAAACATATTTGTGCTAGGAGAAAAACCTAGACAAAATTATCATTCTGCAAAAAGTAAACATTTTTCCTTTTTTTAGATTTTCTTCTGGTACAACTGAACTCTTACTGAACTTAACCTGTTGACCTAAAGTGATTTTTCACAGTAAGACTTGGCTGGTAGAGGTGCACTGAGAAACTCTAGTTGAGTTTTAGGTGGCAGTGGCATATGCTCACCTAGGGCACAACGGTGGCAGTTTAAGATTATGTCCCTGTGCCATCAGACTTTTGTTTCTGCTTTTGTAGCAGACGTATCTCCTGCAGTAGCAGCAGGTATGTAGGGTTCAGTCACTGATGTGCAGAATCTGATGGTTTAGCCAGGTAATGCGTGGTGTTGCATTATACGTGTCCATGTTCTGTTCTGCCACTGGGCCTGGGGAGAAGTAACCTCTGGCAGAAGGGCAATGACAAACAATTGGGGCACAGCTGATGGATAAATGGACCTGTATCAGAGACCCTAGATAAGCAGATACGTGGTTCAACAGTGATGAGAATGATCATGCCAGGTCAGACTGAAGGCTCTTGTGCCATCTATGACCAACTTCTTAACATCTATCATGTTTGGTTAAAGCCATATCGCAATACCATCTGGTAAAATTTAGTAATGCTAAGCTCTTTTTAGCCATCTGTATCTTAGGTCTTTTTAGAAAGTGAGCCAGTTGTTGATTGTATTTCTAGTAGATGGAGGGCTTTAGCATCTTCAGACATAGGTGTAGTGGTAAAAATGTCAGAGGTTACTGTATTCTTTTTTGTCTTGTTTTCACCATTGCCTTGTTTTCACTCCTTTCTGCAGAATTCCCCTCTTTAGCAGTGGGAAAACAAACAAACAACAAATGTCTCCAGAGCTCTACTACATTTTGGTAATGTGATTCTTAAGGGGCTTCTTATGTGAAGTATTTTAACAAGGGTGCCAGAGACACCCTTGTGTCTAGTTTTCTGGAAACAAGTCTGGGTTTGGCCTTCTGACCTCTTTAAAAACTTTTTGATCTTGAAACTTCTTATCAGAACCTAAATAATCATTTGACTAATTTGAAGTGGTTTGGTTCTTGTAAATTATTCTAGTTAGTTAATGCTTGACATTGCATTTAATACTTTTCTGAAAGAGATAGGAGAGTAACCAGTGGCTCGTAGTGGCAGCAGTTGCATCTGGTTATGAATTTTTTGCTCCATCTGGTAATATTTATCTGATGACGGTTGATAGAATCTTGGATGAGGGTATTATTGTTCATGTTCTTTGAATTCTTTGTTTATTATTTCTTCTGCTAATTTAAGAATAAACCAAAGTAAGTAACAGTGGACTATATCACGTAGTTCCACCAGATTGTGGAAACAATATAAAGACTAATTTAATAGTCTGTGTTGTCATTAGAGGTCTAAATGAGAGAAATAACTCCAGAATCCTTATGTTTTATTTGATGCAGTACACAGATCAAATTCATAAGCAATGTCCTATGAAGCCTATCTCCTTTTGACTGATACTCCGTTAGTCCCTTTTCCCCTTCTTGCATCCTGACTTCCCTGTGTTTCTAGGCAGCCTCTCGCATCTCTTAAGTTTTGATGAAAAAAACCCTCTTCCTTTAAACTCTAGGGAGACTGACATGATTAGGATATTTTAAAGTTGCTCGCTAAATACGAGTTTTTAAACTGGTCTTTGACCCTCATCATGTAGAATAGAATTTATTAGAATATTCATAGAATAATTAGAATATTAAGTTTTGGGCATTTTTCCCCATATGTTACTCCTCTCGCTGTAAAAATCCACAGAACTTTGATTGAGCCTATAATCAATTCTGTATTTCATTATGTCCCAGACATGGTGACTGTGCTTAAGAGAAGATAGCTTCTAATTCAAATAAAAAACCTGTGTGCTTGTTAAAATTGACTTATTGTTTAATATTACAAACATTTAATATGACAAAATGTGGCAGAAGAGATGACAACTTTTGTAGACTGGTGCCACTTAGCAGTATACTAATGTACTGTTTCTAGGAAACGTGGGAGGAAGACACTGTAGCTTCCTTTTAGCGCAGTCTATTTATAACATTTATTTGGGAAAATCTTTGGCTGCATGCATGAACAAAACCTTGACTGCTAGTAAGTAAATGAAAAACTTGAGTATTTTGATTTGATTAATAGAAGCAGTTCAGCTATGTATCTGTTTGTGCAGACCACCAAGTAGCTTGTTGGCTTGTAAAGCAACATTGCAGTGTGCTCAGGAAGCACGCTGCACCACGTGGCTTTCAGGGAGAGCTTGAGAGGTGGGCTGTGGTGCTGGACCTAGACTGGTTTCTCGTGTTGCAGTCTGTCAGCAGCTCCAGTCCCACGGAGAATGCTGCTGAAACACTTGAGTGGCTCTGCGAAGGCTAGCATGAGTGCATGAAGACTGACAGTGGGCTGGCTGTTTGGTTTACTGTAGTGCTGCTTGTTCTCCCACATTTTGTGTCCCAGGAGCAAAGTATGTTACACAGAAAGCTTTCTGTTATAAGACGGCCTTTCCGACAACTTAAGCCTGTAAGACCAACACCAAACTTTTCTGCAGACGTTGTAATATCTCCTCCCAATATTCATCATGCTATGTGCAATACTGCACATGAGTATAGTAGGAAAGCCTGTTAGAGCCAGTCTTTATTAAGGTAAAATCTGAATCCGTGTTTTAAAGACTATCTACTTGCTACATCTGGAAAATATTTGACTATTTTGCCTACTACACACAAGCTGCTTCAATGTAGCATTAGGGAGTAGAGTCCTTTGAACTTGGGTGCAAGCGTTTCCGCTAATGCAACTTATGCTTTTACCCCTCTCTGAACCTTGTAGAGCAGTGCTAGAAATTTGTTAAAAATCCCCAAGGCAAGAAGGGAGCGCTGTGCTCCTCTGTTTGCATAACCTGCAAGACTGAACTGTGTTGTACACGGGTGACGGGAAAATAATAAAGGCATGTAAGTTGATGCTTTGTGGTACGACTGAAGGAAAAATGAGATATGTACTGAATATATGAGACTTCCATGGGAAACAGTATTACGCAGTACAGTACTGTATGGGAAAACAAATTAGGTTGTGCATCAGCATGCCACAGTGCAACCTGGCTCAAAATAATAGCTTGAGTCCTGGGAGCAGCATAGCCACATTAGTTCAATTAGCCATGCACTGAACACTACAAAAATGTGGCTATTCTGCTGTTGCTGCTGCAGAGCTAGCTCATTTCAAGCTAGTGTGGGGATCTCCACATGGTGTTGTGGTGTAGCCATACCTGATATTTCTGACAGCGTATGCTATTAGTAATACAGTAATGTGCTCTGTGGTTGGAAGAAGCTGCTCAACATTTTTTTTTAAATTCAACCCATTTAATTTTCTGTTTCTTTTCAAATGTTCCTTTTAGAAACAAAGGTTTTCTTCTTTTTTCCTTTTTGTAGCTCCTCATTCTTTTATAGTTCGTGATCCAGGTGAAAACCAGCAGTTTTCTAAACAGTAAAATGTATAGATACCTGGTTTGATTACAGTCTTATCAGTGCCTTTTAAAAACAGATTTAAAACATGAGCACAGTTGGTTTTTTTATTGACTCTCTTAGTTTATATACTAATGTTATTCACCTCTCAGCTTCTGCATCAAGTAAGCAGGCGTCATGATGATTAACCACCAGAGTATGCTGTGAAGTGACAGTCTGAGCACAGAATCCCCTTCCTGTGTCTGTGCTCTGTGCCAGGAGCAGGGGCAGGAGCTGCTTTCCTGACCCAGAATACTTCATTCTGTCATGTAATACTTTCAGGCTGCTGTAACTTCACTGCTTTTGAAGGGTCCTCTGGTATTGCATATTTTTTTCCAAAGGATGAAATATTAGAAAAACACTTATACCAGATTTAACGAACTCTAAAAAATCATCATATGATTAAATTCCATCCTGCCAGTCAGCACGCAGTGTCCCGGTGTCTTCCAGATTCTTCAAGCAGTATTACACGTGTCCGTATCTCTTGCCATCCTCCCTCCATGGCACACGGATCATTTGTTCTTCGCTACTGTTCAGGACTCAGTGCGTGGTTGTAAAAAAGACAAGCTTTTACTTCTCAGATCTGGTAAGATTGTTCCAGTCTCCCAAAAGCACACACTGGTGTCTAGGAAGCACTTAAAAATTACTTTTCAGATTTGAATATCTGACAGCGGGTTTCATCAACCATTACAAGAAAGGATAAGCAAGGTTTCCAAGCATTCAGGAGGAGGTGTTCATGCTGCTGTTTGGTGTGTAGCAAGCTTGCATCTGAAGGGAAAATAGTAGGCAAGAATCCTTGAAAACTGACCATTTTGAAAATCACTGTAGGCTGGTGACCCTGCTGCAGGTTCCTGGACAGATCTTGGAATACAGTAGATGAATATCTGCATGATGGCTTAATGCAGGAAAAACAACCACCCAAAATACAGATTCCATCAGTGCATTTGGGAAGTACTGTGCATTCACATGTGCATCAGTTGCAGTTTAAAAGACTTACAGATCTTGTGTATCAGCGTTAAAAAATGGTTCATGCATGTTTTGTGCCATTATCATAGCCCCCACCAGTTAATTATCTGTATGAAAGCAGCGTATCTGCCTCATAGCAGCTGGGTTTGGGAAGTTTGCAGATGATAGTGGAAAAAAAAGCTGTTACACAGCATGTTTTATCTGCAGCTGTGGTGTGAGCTCAGTAGGGATCCCCACAAAAAACGTCCTGAGCTATTTTGAGCTTCTGCAGCCACTGCTCATCAGCTGGCAACGGCAATGAGGTCCTCCCCCAAGTCAACGCTTTGAGTCTCGGGCCCAGAATAGCAGTTCAGGAGATGAAGTTGTTCCCCGAAAAGCCCTTCTGAAAAAGTAGCGTGGCCTGGCTGCCTGTTTTGACGTGTTCATCTGCTATCTCCCTTCACCTGTGAGTGGTGAACAAGCAGGGAACAGGAAATAATTTCAAAAACTGTTGCTGCTGCCACAACTTTTGTATTCTCATTAGTGCAATGGTGGCATTTGAAGCTGCAACTGCCTGAGCAGTTGTGCCATACACCTCCCCCTCTGTGTGTGACAGATGGACACATCTAAACCTTAACTCGCTGTACTGTGAAAGTGGTACTGGCAGCCAGGAAAGTAGTAGGTTGTGGAAGAAGAGGATCTGGGGGCTTTGTGATGAGTGCAGGGGTGGAATGTGGAGTCTTAGAGGTGGTTTTCTCATTCATGTCTCGTTTTAGGATCAGTTGCACATTGTGCAGTGGTAGCACAAAGATTGGGACACTTGCCTGTTATGGGGGAAGTTTTGGGGAGAACTTCTCCATTGCATCAGGGGGAAGCAAAAATCTGTAGCGAAAGCTAGTTCTTTGCTCTTCATCATAGCACGGGCGTGTTCTGCTGGTTATTACAAAATTTCTCTGTTCACTTAGATGGAAGCTCAGTATGTGTGTTGCTGCACCAATGCTATTACTGCCTGCTGTTTGAAAGACTTGCCACTCAAGGAGTACATGGTATAGAGGCACTGTGTTTTTCTCCTTGTGCACACTTACATTGGTGCTGCCAGTAGACATTGGTACTCTGGTAGGTTGGTAGTGCACGTTTCCATCCTGCATGCAGTTGCAAATCCATCAGACTAGAATTTTGCTTTCTGAATTTTACCTTTGCATTCTAAGTAAGGTATTTGACTTGGACGTCAGAATGCCCGATCGTGCAGTATCTGGTATTGTTAGTCATTTTTGGTCTTACTGGTTGAGACATTCCACAGCAGTGGGAGGGTTGCTTCTTCATTGGTGATCTCACAGTCCTTGATAAGGATCTATATGCTGTTGAGGTGTAAAGCAAACTACTACATTGTATGGTGAAACACTTGGAAAAAAACATTTCAGGAGATGCATTATTTATCTGGAAGAGTTTATCTTAGGTTTACTGCACAAGAGTAAACTTACCAGCCATGATGACATTTTGAGAAGCTTGAGAGTAAAGTTTCCGTTACTCATGTGATGTTCCCTGTGGGTGACTGTCACATTAATGGGTTAGTTACTCCTGTGGTTTTTTACATGTTGACATGCTTAAAAATAAGTACTTTGCCTGTATAACAAGGTTTAAAGTGTCTAAGCTGAAAGCTAGAAGCAGGCTCATAATAAAAATGTGTGTTCAGACTTTTGGAGAAAACAGATAAGGTTCTGTTGGTTGGTTATTTTTGCATGCATTCAAATCAGGAATGAACTTGATAGGCTAAAGTATTTCAAGTGTGTATTACCTGTAATGTAAAAATGATCTAATGATGTGAAAATTACAGTAAAATCTAAATCTAAATATTAAACCAGTTTAGAAATAACATAGTCATGGTGGGAAATCTACTGATTTGCTTGTCATGGTTTTTGCAGTAATGTGATCCTTATGTGAAAAGTAGTATAGGATGAGTGAGTTCTTGTAAAAATTTATTTTAACTCATGAAATAACATAAATGTATTTGATAGTAAAATAACAAGCCTTACCAAACTTTGGTTCAGAAATGTCTACTGTTGTGACTACTACTGCTATTCTGATTTAGGCTGTACTTTCAAATTTCTGTTGTATCGTGGTTATAAAACTGACCTTTTCACGTTAAGAAATGTTAATTTAACCAAGTTAAGTTAACTAAGGGAGCATTGCCTCAGGTTTCAAGGGAATATGTATGTGCATTGTGTGCACAGTAGCTTTCAGGCAGCTCCAGCTTCCTTTTTCCCCTCAGTGTTCTACAGTACTCTGATGGCTTTAAACTTTTTTGAAGTATCGAGCTAAATCAGAGGAATGAATAATTTAAAAAATGGACATCTGAAGACTATAGGCCTTATTTTTGGAGAGCAAAAAAATCCAAAGAAAGATACTAAATTGAAAGGCGGATAGTTTTCTTGCTTTAAAAAAAGTTCAGCCAGGCTTTCTGCCCTCCTGATGTGTCTCATCATAGACGTAGAGCTTATGGTTAGCAGAGTAATGTCAACCTGTGTCAATCCAAGTCACTGCCTAATTTCTATAAATGCATAGTTCTTCAAGGCATTAATTGCTTAAAAGAAGTAGGAAAAGTGAGTCTCTAAATAATGAACTCAAAGGTATGGCTATGGACTGAAAGCAGTTTAAGTACAAGTTTACATTATGATACACATAGGAAGAGATATTTTCTTCACATGGTGAATGTCAGAAGACTGCAAACTTCAAGGTGGTGGGAGCTGAGAACAGCTAGCAGTGCCCATCAAAGTTGTTCCTGATGTCATCAGTACTTGGATGAGGATCATGCTTAAATGATGTAGTAAGAATTGTATTTTCAATGGCAGTGGGATTGTGCCATGATTGTGTCTATGACCATCTTCCTTTTCTAGCAGTTCACTCTTCCAGCATGCAGCAGATGTTGACGGAATCATTCATGGTAGTCAGTTCATCTGCATATGTGTTAAATGTTTCCTGTATTACACTTTTTTTAAATGCAGTTTTGTTCTTCCTGTGCTCCCGCTCTTTACTTCCCACTAGTACTTTTTAAATAGTCTTATTGCTCCTTCTGTTATCTAAGAAAAATGACAACAGAGCTACGGATTTCATAATACCCTGCAAAAAATCAGTTGTCTGAAAATCAGTAGATTCCATGCTATAACTGGGATGTTTGGGAAGGAAGTAAATGTGATTAAAATTGCATGTCTGAAAAGGGGAAAAGTTGTAGAAGAAATAATATTTCAGAATTTCTGTATTGGCTTGAATTGTTGGGCAAGAGTTTGTGTTTTGTTGCACCAACTATGCTAACAGCTTAGGATGAATTGCTGGGTATACTCCTGCTGTGGATGTTCCACTTGACGGTTCATAGTAAATGTGTATTGCAGATGTTCTCTGCTTGCCTTCTTCTGAATGTCCTTTCTGAAAGTCATCCTACGAGGGGGAAAGAAGTTCTGATTTCACAAAAGTCCTGATTTTATTAATCTCTTTATTAATAATTGTAATGACTCAATGGAAGGAAGATGAATGTCATGTAAATTAACTTAGACATGTTTCCTTGAAAGGTGGATCCAAGTGTGGTGAAGAGAAAGTCAATTTATTCTTGGCATTATTCAGGTGGTTCCTGCTTCATAGCCTCTAGAATAAAAGCTAGTTTTAATCCCTAATACAAAGGAAACAAAGGTATTTGTTCTGACTGGATTTGCATGTCTGTTTTGCTGACCAAAAAAAGTGAATGTTTTTTTTTCCTGAAAAATGATTGAGCCTTAGGAGGGCTGCATAGGGGATAATGATCTTTGGCTTCATTCTAGCCAAACAAATAATTTCATGAGAGAATGCTGAAAACAGAAAGTCTGATTAATATTTAAGTGTCTTTAATATCTCCAAAGACTTCCTTTGATTGCTGTGTTTTTTCCTGTCTATTTGCAAGTTGTTGAGAACTTGGGAAGTTGTGGAGATAAAAAGTCAAGGTGGTGCCACTGCTACTATCTTTTACAATCACCTGTTTAAATATGTCACTTTTTAAATGTGAGAGATTTTTCTCTAAAAGGGCTTGTTTGTTTTTTGTCTTTAAGATAAAGCACCTTTGTCAAAGAGTCTGCTATTAGTCCCAAGTGCCATCTCAATTTTATTGGCTCTGCTCTTCCAACATTATCAGAAGTTCTTTGCGTATAACCTACAAGCTATAAAGGAGGATTTTCAGGTAAGAGTCAGTTCGTTTTGTGTGGAAAGAGAATGCAAACTGTGCTCTTCTGTGCAATTATCCCCAGTCTGTTTCTCCTCTGGTTGTTTCCCTTTGTTCACTTTTGCAGACCGGTTTATTCTTTCCTTTTTTCATGTCACCCCAGTAGGCCACTTTTTGGTAAAAGTGAGAAAAACTGATCTGAAACTCTCAACACAGCTTTTCGCTTCTTTCTTTTGTCTGGCAAATGATCGGGTTTGTATCATTTTTCCTTCCAGTCAGTGGCATTTGGAAGCTTGCTGTGAATAAAGTGTGATTTAACCCATGTAATAATATAAGTATTTTGATATGAATGTCAATAGCTTATTGTGCTTAGTTTTTGAGGCTGAAGAGGACTATTGTGATCAGCTACTCTGACTGTATATGATTTATTTTAACAACAGAGGCCATAATTTTCACTCTGTAACTTCTGGTGTAGTTGTGGAAAACTGAAATTCACCTGTTGAATGGAACTGCTGCTTCTAATTTGAAGATTCCAAGTGATGGGGGAGTTTGTCACGCTCCTCAGTAATCTGCTAAATTGGTTATTTATCTTACTAGACATTTGTTGCTCATTCCCAGTTCAAACTGAGATACTTTATCTTTTAGGTGTTGCATCTTGTAAGGTTTTGTTCTCAGCTTAATTAAGAATCCTCTCGTATCAGTTGTAATTGTCGAAATAATGCACTTAGAAGTGATTAATAAGTTTTGGGGGGATTTGTTTTTTTCATTTTTGGAAATGGCAAACTACTGCTCAACAGAGCAGGGTCAGCAAATACCTCTGTGATTATCTTACCCCCCATGTTTTACAGTTAGATCAAAAAAAGGTATGTAGTCAACTTAATGCCTTTGAGAATGTCAACTGTAGCATATAAACCTTAAAAAACTATTAGACCTAGTTAGTGATACTCTGTGCTGTTGCACTCTCTGTGGTCTTTCTTGTCAAGAACAAGAGCTTTATTGTAATGATGTGGATTACAACTATGTAAGAGCACTGCTTGTATTTTCCAAGTGTCTTGCTAATGCTCTACAGCAAAAACACATAAATGAATGTCTGCCTTTTAAAAATGTTACAACCAAGTGTTTGGGGAGGGAGAGGAGAAAGGCTGTGAAACTACTCAAGGTTTAAATGGAAATTTTGTGGGTTTGGGGTTTGTTTGCTTATTCGTTTGTTTTGCAGTTTGTCTTTGGAAGAGTCCTCTCTTTCCATTTGTTTGATCTGCTGAAAAACAGTAGTAGCTGTGTTTTATTTGAAGAAACCATCTTTACTATGTCTTAAGCATAAATATTTGCAACTATCTGTAGAAGCTTTGATACTTTTATTGTGGTGCTTTAGGGAATTTGTGGGTTTGGGGTTTTTTTTTCTTCCCCAAAATTGTTTTTTCATTTATTGTCATGGTCTTTGGAGTAAGCTATATACTGTATAGCTGTGTATCTCTGAGATCAGGGAGAGCAGATTGTTTAACTCCTGTCTGATGCTAATATTCAAATGAGAACACTTAAAAGAAAATTCATTTAGAATAAATGCATCCAGGGGCATGAGTTTAATAGAATGGAATTTTTCCAGGGGCTGAACAGATATTTTGGATATTGGATATTAGCACTTGTTAAAGCTGGTAGAGAGCATAAGAAATAAAATGTGCAGTTGCAGAATAGTGCTTTTGGTTTGGAAGGCAAAATAATGTACTGTCCAAAACTAAAAGGTCTTTATCTCCATAAAGGGGACCTTCAAGAGCAGTAAAGAAAGCTCTTGATTACATTAGATCTATGTATTTTTTAGGCTGGCTAAAGTCATGCACAGTTAGACTTAGAAGCCTTTCATAGTCTATGCGAGGGCTGTTTGGTTAATGTGTATCATGAAATGTTCAGCTGCAAGGTCACAGCCCTGCCAGTTTGGACTTCAGGAGGGATGGTACTCAAGCTACTGGCTAGGTCGTAACTTTGGGCATATTGACATGGGACAGCTAGGACAGTGAGGTTGCACTTCTTTCTTCTTGTTCAGTCCTTTGGTATCCAGGGGAAGTTAGAGGCAGAAGCGTTGGTTGAGGCCTAAAGACCTTGAGAAACATAAGGCTCTGGTAGCATATTGGCACTTGGACTTCCAGGGAGTGGAGAATGACTGGCAGGCTGTGGCTTAGGAAAAGGAGCTGGGAGAGCCAAAGCTCAGATGAAAACTAGTGAGGGAGATGAAGGGCAGCAAGGAAGGTTTCTTTAAGTACATCTGCAGCAAAAGAAAGGCTTAAGGAGAGTATGGGCCCAGTCCTCATTGTGGCAGGGGACCTAGGTGACAAGAGGTATGCAAAAGGCTGAGTTGTTCAGGCAGATATATTTATTAGTCTGTACTAGCATGTTTTGCCTTCAGGTCTCCAAGGTCCCTAAGCCTCCTAGCATAGTCTGTGAGCATGATGTAGTATCCACTGTTGAGAAAAATAGAGTTAGGGCTCACTCAACGCAACTATACACACACAAGTTAATGGGACCAGACAAGTTGCCTCTGAGGGTGCCAAAGGAGCTGGAAATGTAATTGCGAGTCCTTTCTCTAGCATTGTTGAGAGGTCATGCCAATTTGTGGAGTTACCCAATGACTGGAGAAAGGCAAACATCACACCCATCTTCAAGAAGGGCAGGAAGGAGGATCCAGGTAACATCAGGCCACTCAGCCTTACCTTGGTCCCTAGGAAGGCCGTGGAGCAAATCTTTTTAGAAGCCATTTCTCAACACATGCAGGACACAAAGGTAACTGGGAGCAGCCAACCAGGGTGAAGTGTACAGATCCTGTGGTTCACAATTGGTTACACAGCTGGTGTCAGCAACAGCATTTTGGGGTTTGTGCCCATGAGACCTTCTCTGAGGATTGAAGACTGCCTACCTGACCACGTGGGACAAAAGCATCTTTGCTAACAGGCAGGCCAGCCTGATGAGGAGAACTTTAAGACAGGAACAGCACAGGAGGGAGATGGCAACCCAGAGTCAAGCGAGGAGGCAGTGGACTGGGTTAGCCAGCAAAGGGTACAGGGTGATGTAAATAGAAAGGATCTTGTAATCAACAAAACAGGACTGAAAAGGAGCTACTTCAAGTGTGTGCAGCTAAAGAAGGAAGTGCCTACAGGACAGCATCATGTGGAACACTCCCATACATTTTCTGGGAAATCAGCATGACTGGGTGCCTCTCTGAAGTGTCTGTACACTAGTGCATGCTACATAGGGAACAAATAAGAGGAATTAAAGGTCATATACTATTACAGGGCTACAATTTCGTTGGGGTCACTGAGATGTGGTGGCTTAGCTCATGTGATAGAGTGCTGCAACAGGCATGTACAAGCTCTTTAGGAAGGACAGGCAGGGAAGGGAATTGCTTTTTATGTGAAGGAGCAGGGATTGTGCAGAGCTTTATCTTAGGACATGAGGAAGTTGAGAGTTTATGGGTCAAGGTTAGAGAGCAGACGAGCACAGCCAGCTTTGGTGGTAGTGTTTGCTACAGGCTATCTGTTCAACTGATCAAACAGAGGAACAGGTTCCCCAGAGAAGTTGTGTAGTCTCCATCCTTGGAGATTTTCAGAACCAGACTGGACATGGTCAGTTAACATCCTGCTCTAGTTTTGAGTGAAGATGTCACACTAGATGATCTCCAGAGGTCCCTTCGTACCCCAACCATTCTGTGATTCTATGAAAGCATGCCTGACCAACTGGCTGCTTTCTTCCAGGAGGCAAGTGGTGCTGCAGACCACTGCAGGGGGTCAGTGGATTTTGCATACCTTGACTTTATCAGGGCCTTTCAACCCAGTCTCCCATTGTGTCCTTGAAGCCAGATTGATGAGGTATGTACTGAATAACTGGACAAGAAGATGGGTGGAAAACTGGCTGAACTCTTAACAGAGTTATGGTCATTGGTGCAAAGTCCACCTGGCATGTATTAATTAGAGGAGGGCCCCTTGGGGGTCAGTACTGAGACCAGGACTATTTAATGTCTTCATTAGCAATTTGGATGGTGGGATGGGATGCACTCTAAGCAAGTTTGTGGATGATCCAGAATTGCTGGGAATGGTCAATATGTTGGAAGGCAGGGCTGCTATTCAGAGAGACCTTGGCCAGCTCAAGAAATGGGCTGATGGGAACTTCAGGAAGTGGGAAGTCCTGCTTCTGGGATGGAATAACCCCAGACTGCAACAGTGCAGGCTTGGGGGAGGCAAGTGTTTGGGAAGTAGCTCTGCAGAGAAGGACTCCCATAGATCTTGGTGGACAACAGCAGTCAACAGTGTGCTCTTGCAGCCAAGGCGACCAACCATCTCCTGGACTGTATTAGTGAGACCATGGCCAGTAGGTCGAGGCAAGTGACCCTGCTCCTCTAGTTGACACAGTGCTCTAGATGTGATCTCACAAGTGCGCAGTTCTGGGATCCTCAGTACAAGAAAGATATGAACAGACTGGAGCAGGGCCACCAAGACAGTCAGAGGCCTGGAGCATGTGACATACAAGGAGAGGCTGAGAGAACTGGGTCTGCCCAGCCTCAAGAAGAGAAGGCAAAAAGGAGACACCTTACTGCTATCTACAAGTACCTGATCAGAAGCTACAGAGAAGCTAGAGCCAGATTCTGCTGAGAGAGGTATTGCGCTGAGGTAGTGCAAGAGGTAGTAGACAGAAGATGAAACATGGGAAATTATGCCTAGATGTAAGGATTTGGCTTAGTTTTTGAAACCTTGGGGGTGGCCAAACACTGGCACAGGTTGCCCAGAGAGGTTGTGGAATCTCCATCCTTGGAGGTGTTCAAGACTTGACTTGACATGGCCCTGAACAAGCTGATCTGATTAGACCTGCTTAGAGCAGTACAGTGTACTAGTTGGTATCTGGAGGTCACTTTTTTTTTTTTCTGTAATTCTACAGTTTACTAGGGTTTTAACGTGAACTAGGGACTTAAAAATATATTTTTCATTTCAGCTGGAGATTTATTTTAACAGGTAGACCTCTTCCTTGAAAATACTTTATTTTTACACAGACTTGTTGAACTCTCCATAACATTCTACTTGTTTTATTTACCTCCTTAAATGTACTGCATTTCTGTTATCTGACTTCAGTATTAGATTCACCCTGAGCACAAATTCGGTAAAGAATTTCCTTGAAGGAAGAGGGCTTAACATGACGATCTTTAACCTTCTAGATCTGGAGACTTGTATGTGGGAGAACAATATGTCTTGATTTGAAAGACACATTCTGCAGCAGTCTGCTCATTTACAACTTTAGAATATTTGAAAGAAGATATGGCAGCAGAAAATTTTCAGTAAGTTACATTTTTTTTAACAGAAACTGTTTTCTACTCTGTTTAGAATCTTGTAGTCTTGGATTAATATTGCAGTTTTATTACTAACATCTTGTATAGAAATATATGTTAAAGGATTTTAAAGAGAATTTGGTTTCTATAAATCTAAATTTATATTGATAATATCTTGCAGTCAGTGGATTATTAATATTAAAGTTTGCAGCTGTATCAGTTGAAAGTTATCAGACCCATAGAATTTAATTTTGCTAACAAATCTAACTCTTCATTCTTCAGTATCTAGACATGTAGATCTGGAATGAGGTTGTGCTAAAGATTTTATTTGTCTTAATTGAACTAGTATAGTGGTTTCCTTGTTTCTTCTTTTAATTAGAGACACATTAAAACCTTATTTTTAAAATCTTGAATTAATCCAATTAAATTTTTCTTTCCAGTCCTTTTTACTGGGTGCTTGGATGCTCTCAGCTTTGTTTGATCTTCTCCTTGTAGAAATCGCTCAGTATATATTTGGCATCACCATCAACAGCTTGCCTTCTGGTTTGTAAGTAGCTCCTAATGGATTGGTTATTTTAGATATAGTTTCAAGGGGTTGTTTTGTGCAGATTTTAATTTAAAAAAAAACTTTCTTAATGTAACCCTTCAAATTAAATATAATCTTCTTTTGAACTACAGTGTAAAGGTTTTTGGCACAACTATTATGTTTTCAAACATTAATTTCCTAGTTGTAATCTGTGGTTAACTAATTTATAATTTATCCATACAATGATTACTTTCCATTCTGTTAGTCACATTTCCACTGCCAGCATGGTTGAAACACAGCTTGCAGTGGACAAATTATTGCTGTATTTGGCTTTGTTCAATTCGGTAAATCTGAAAACTGAAATCAGGTTGGTGCTGATTTCTTTCTTAAATCACAAAGACAGCACAGCTGTAATTTGTATCTTTATGTTCACTTTTAAATGCATATGCAGTTACATGCATTTCATACTGGTATTTCGTATGTTTGTGTTTCAAAAATTGAGTGCTTGCATCTGAAGTTCTTAAAGCTTTAAGGTATTTAGTGCTTCAATTTCTCATAATCTATATTTGAGATTTCTGCACTAAATAAGAGATATACATGTTACAGTAGGACCACAGAGCTTGTGAAGCCTTTGTGGTTAAGCTTCTGACAGGTGAGATCAGCCTCATACAGACTTGAGTTTCCATGTGTCACACACTCTGAGGTAACAATAAAAGCTCTCGGAGTGAGATTTTAAATATGAAACACCATATTAGGCTTTTTTTATTTCTACTTTTTTAGTGTGTCTCTTGAAAGTAGCTAAAGGCCGATTTAATAAGAAAGAAAAAGCATGTGTTTGATGTTATAAGGGTAAGTTTTCTGTAGTGTGTGAGTATTTAAAAAGAGTTGAAAGCTTGAGTAGTACTGCAGTAACTCATCATGTTTGCTACCTTGAAGTTTGTTGCTGAGACATAGGCTGCGAGTGTGTCTGGACAAACTCAGTATTTTCATCTGAGTAAAAAGATGCTTTGTGCAAGAGTAAGGTGTAATAAATGTGGACATCATACCCCCAGGAAACTAATGAGCAGTTTGTCTGTTACACTTTTTGATGGCATTTTTATCTATGACTGAAGAATGTTGTCAGTTACAAAGAAATCTGCATCAAAGAAGTCTTTAGTTGAATGAAATATAGATGTTACCTACATGTGCTTTCTCTTTAGGTCATGCTAACATTGATCTTGAGAGAATGAAGCTAATTTTAGAAGTGTGGGATATACAGTAGTTTCAGGAGCATTTGGTTGTGCAAATATAAAAAATATATACATTGCATCATAATTCTTCAGTGTTGTCTGCTTTATTATACTAATAGTCACTTTTTCATATCTGACAATATTCACAGTCTTTTGAGATGACAAAAGCTTTGGCAAGTTTAACACCGATACTAGGTTTTCGTTAATTTCAGATTTACAAAAGCTGTTGAGCAAATATAAAGAGGTGCAATTATTATTCTGCTTCTCTCATATTTACAGTGCAACAAATATATCTGTTACTTCTGGCTATAGAACATTCTTCAGTGTAGTCAAAATGCTAGAATTCAGAAAAAGAATTACTTGTTTACTCTATAATTGAGTCCCCTGACATTTTTTTCTCTTTTTATATCATTTCACTGTTCATATTACTGAGCGATCTTACACTTGCAGTTCGAAAACTTTTCCTGCGCACACTTCGAAGGTAATTGCGATAAAGGATTACACTGATGACTCTCGCCTGAAATTGTTTAGAAACAATGTAGTACAGTATAACGTCCAGGCACGTACTGAGATTCATGAGAAAGGTGGTAAAGGCTGCCCAGGGACTGTAAGTTGTATCTTTGTCTTGCAACATCAGGAAGGCGAAGCAAATGTGGAAGGGTACAAAGCAGATGAGTACTTGAGCAATCAGAGTAACTATAATTCTTATGGATCTCTCCTTGGCCTTAGGCTTCAGTTTGGAAACCTTGCCGCGGATAAAATTGTAAATAATGACTAAGTAACACCCCATCATGATAAACAAGGGAATCAAAAAGAAAAAAATCAAGCGAGAAAAGTTCAGTGTGTTTACTTCCTTTAAATGGATGATATCAAGCATTTTGATGCAGGTAGTGAAATTCGAGGCTTTGTCTGGATCAGATTGTAAAAACAGCAATGGGGACGTTGTTGCAAGGGTCATTACCCAGATTCCAGTGCAAGCCAGCACGGCTTTTTTTGTATTTTTTAGTTCTTTGACATGTTTGGGCTGGACAATAGCCATAAATCTGTCTACGCTTATAAAAGTGAGCAACCACAGAGCAATGGCTGGATAAAATATAGTGAAAGCACTGATAATCCGACAGAATGTATCTCCAAAAGGCCATGTCTCTTTTGCATGGTAGATTATCCGAAAAGGCAAGGAAAATATAAAAATTATGTCAAGTAATGCCACATTCATCATATAGACAGTTATAGTTGTTCTCTTCTTGGTAGTGCAGCTGAAAACCCATAGTGCAGTGGCATTCACCAACAATCCCACTGTGAATACGAAACTGTAAAAGACCAGTGATGCAATCCTGTATTCCTCAGGGTGGTGATTTCCAGGCATCATGTTTTAGTTGAATTTAGGAATAGTTATTGAACTCCATAAATACCCTAGAAGAAAAAGTATGAAAAGTTATTCTCAGTCAAATAAAAACTTTCTTTAAAAACAAACATGGCGATTGCTGTAAGATGGGGTTTAGTAATGAGATTGTATTGTTCAGCTGTGAAAATATTCTGGCTTTGTTGCTTTTTCTGACTACAAATACATTACTGTGCTCTGAAGGAAGTACCTGTACTGTCAGACTTGTAAGAAATCGTATTTATAAGCTAGCTTTAATGAAATATTTTTAATTCCTAAAGAGATTTCTTATATAAGGAATCAAAAAGTCAAGATTGAGCAGATACTTTGCGTGTGCTTCAGTAGCTGATTATTAGATTGAAACAGCTGTAATTGAGGTGAGAGAGCTGGTTTGTGAAGAAAAATATTTCTTAAAGTTGTGCCTGTTGAAAAATTAATGACTAAAACTAGTTATGAAAAGAAGTAAGTGAGCATGTCATGTATTGACATTTGGATATGCAAAGTCAAGTATTGACTTTGCATTTTATCTGTGTAGGAGCTACTTAGCTCCCAAAAGAATAGGTGCCTGCTGTTGCTCATAATAGACAGTAAAAAGCTAACTTAATAGCTATGTAGCTTCTAATAGAGTATTTAATCCCAGGGTGTCAGAACCAACCACCTGACATGTGAATGAGATGAATAGATTGACAGACTTCGTATTTAAAAAAGTAAAAACATGGAAAGCAGTGCCATCTCCGACCAGCGCCTGCGTGAACAGTATTTTTGGGGGGAAAAGTTGCTGGCTGGTGGCCCACTGCTCCAGAGCACAGTTGTGTTGCTTCTCTCAGCCTCTTGGTCATAGGAGTTGGACATCTGAAATGTCATTATGCAGACTTCAGGTGACAAGAGCTGTCAGAGATTATCCCCTGGTTTACTTAGGAGCCATTTGAGGATGTCAGACCTTACCTGGTGTTTGCATGGGTGCTTTGGTTAACCCACACCCCTCCGCTTTCCTGGCTCTTGTTGTGGTCACAGTTTCATGACTTCGCATGAGGGGGTTCCTCTTCTTTGTCCTTTTACCCAGCCCTGTGGCAGCTTTGTGAAGAGGAGGAGGAGGAAGGAGTTAGTTGTTTGTCTGATCTTCCCATTTACAGCAGACAGACAAGTAACGTCTTCAGTATCAGTTAGGCACCAAAACTGTTCTCAGGAGCAGAAGAACGCAAAGTCCCTGTGTGTTTTATCTCCAAAAGTGGAGAATGCATTAAAAAAAAAAAAAAAAAGCTTATTGTTCCTGCTTGTCTTTTTTATTCTTTCTCTGTAATGTTACTGGGTACTTTTTTCAGTGGTACGGGAATACGTAGTTGATTGAACCAGTGTTCATCTATATAGCATCCTGGTTCGACACTGGCAAATATCAGCTGCTTTTGAGAAGGGGATCCATGGAGTAACTAGCTTAAGTATGACTTATTAAATCTTTCTTCAGATTAGTTTCTGCCTTGAAATATGAAGGTTAGCCTTCTGATTTTCTTACAATACTCCAGTTTACAGGTATAAAAAAAAATTATGCATGCAAATATCTAGCCCTAAACTTTTCTCTCAAAGATTTCTTTTTTAGCTGTACAAAGCAAAAAGCTGTGTTTTCTGATCAGATGGGGTCATTAGAACATGTAACACAATTTACGTTTTGTATGGGAAAAGCCATGCGTGTAATACTGACAAAAAAGAGGTTTGAAAGGCATCTGTATGAATGCCTCTAAAATACCTCAATGTGTGAAGAACGGTAACAATAAAAAAATTAAAGAGTGATAGCAGACCTTATTGATAGGTAGATGACACAAGCTTGAAAGAAAACTTCTGTAGCACATGCTTGTAGCACAGCTGAAATACTGTGGCATAGTGTTCCACTTTCATTACTGTTACTAAAATCGTCCAAATACTGCTTAACACCCCACCACCACTACCCCTGCACATTTTAAGTGTTTTTTTTTCTCTCTCCTGCTAGTGGTTGTGTATGACGTAGTGCATGACCTATCTCAAGATCCTGACTGATTTAGCAGGTGAATTGGGTAGTAACCACAGAATCACACAGAATCACAGTATATATGTAGTGTACAGGAAAGGTAGAAGAATTCAGTTTTTATAGATGAATGTTAATAAACAGTATGGGTTTGGGTTTTGCTTTTTTCTCCTTTGGACTTGCAGTGACTGTAATCATTCCTGTCAGGTCCTGTTTCCAAAATAACCAGCAGGCTGATGTTGATGGGAGGAGGGGAAGTTGAATCTGGCGTGAGCTTCTATCAGGAAAACCCGTGGTTCCATGCCTTGTTTGCTGGTTATTTCAAGTTTGTGCCAGTTTTGAGATATAGCAAAGCATGGACTTAGTGTAACAAATAGGGGTTTTTTTTGTTTAGTTGTTGAAGACACTGTTCCCAAACTTTGTGGGTTTAAATGCAGGTTAGTGTTATAATTAGGTATTTCTCCTAAATTTAATTTTTAAAAATTCTAGAATCTAGGTAAGAAATAATGAGGATTTTTTTTTCAAGTGTGTAGTTACCTATCTGCATTTATACATGAATGCAGATGTTCTGTTTTTTCACCAGTATTTGTCTGCATGGAGTTCAGGTTGACATCTCCCAGGTCAGCCCAAGTACATCTTTGGGTGGATGGTTTTGCCCCAGTTGCCATTTTTTATAATGGGAACACACACTTAATGGTATTGATTAAAGTGCTTGCTGAAGAGCCCCTGGAGTCACTGGTTTCTGGATGTCTGTGTTAACTCTGAATGATTACTCTGATGTTGGTCCATATGTTTTCTCAACCTGTTTTAATTTTTTAATGATAGCTGAGGTCCTGAATGTCTAATGTGAATTGTGAAGTCCAACTAGGTGCTGAGTACAATACCAAAGACTTTCAGAACAAAACCAGAATTAAATCTTTTCCTCCAGATTCTTACTGTGAGGTAGGCAACAGTGACTCTATTTAAAGGATTGTGTGTGCATCTCTCTCCCCAGTCTCCTTTTTTTTTTTTTTTTTTTTTTTTCTGTCCTTTACGTTTTGCTCACATTTCCCTGAGGAGGACATGGCTTTCAGTGAAGCACAGAGAGACCAAGCAACAAGATCCCCTGGTTTTAATTTAATGAAAACAAACATTTTTCCTTTAGTGATAATGTACTTACCAATGCTTTTAGTTATTGCATATTTTTAAATTTATTGTTAAAATCCTAAACAACAGTATTTATGGTACTATGCTTTTAAAAATGCAGTCATTTTGCTTTAAATGTTATTTACAGAATGCTGCTGCTAATTTGAAAATGCATTAAAAATTAAATTTCTTTTCATTAGTTCTAGAATAAATGCCCATGTTCAGCTTCTGAAGAAAGAAGTCTATCTTGGCAACGTACATAAACATCCAAGTTACTTTGTTGGCATAGCATAATGGATTGTTACTCACCTTTTGTGCACTACAAAGTTTCTTCAGAGGTGCTCCTTTCATAGCCCCGAATCTGTAGAAGGTTTAGACTTCCTCTTCTCTGCTCAGCCTCACTTAGCTAAAATAGCTCCTCTTTGCAGGCAGGAAACAACGACGCAATCAAGCTAGTTCTGAGCTTTTATTGGTCATACTTGAAAGTGTCTTGCTAATATTTCACATACGTGTGGTGTCTATGAACTGGTATTTCTAGTACTTTTGGACAGGCAAGCTTTTATAATATTTCCAGTGCAGTTAAATTGGGCCGTTGTACTACGTATCTTTTTAAAATACTTTTTAAAATACGTTTTAAAATGTTTGTGGTATAATGAAAGTATATTTTTGGTTGATGTTTATATGCAAAGGTATCTGTGAGAGTATGCATCTTGATTATGCAAAAGTTTCTAATAAGCACAATGCAAATGTATTTTCTGTAGAGTTTAGTCTGTTTTTTGTGGAAATCCCCATTTTATTTATATTGCCTTGGATCATAGTCAGTCCGAAAGTGACAGAAACTTGCTACATTTGAAATGAGAAGTTTGATTCACTTGAATACACGGCTTCATTTATGCCTGTACTTGCAACATTTTACTAACACAACATCTATGTTTCTATATTTGTCTAAATTAATAGCATGCCTATTTAAGAGCTTCACAGAAAAATGCTGTATGAAGAGAGGTTTTAACCTTTATTAAAATGGAGTAAAATCTCTGAACTCTGTCACTGCAACAGACATCTTTGGTGGGATGATCGTATTCATGAAGGCTAATAGGTAAAGACTAATTTCCTCTGTTTTCTCTTTGTCAACTCAAAAAAAGACTCAACCTTTGAAAGAACCATTCAGAGAAGGAGATGATTCCAAATTCTCTGTAGAGCACTTGCTAGCTCCAGGTCTCTGCCCGTCAGTCTTTGGGATGTAGTGAAGCACACTGTGGAGAGTTTGCTACCTCTTGTGGCCTCCGTTTTTTCCCCCCAGATGAAGCAAAGAGAGATGTGTGTTGAGGAAGGGAACAATAATATTACAGTCTCCTCCTGGCGTGCAGTCAAGAATTTGCCAGGATGTGCACGTGGTACCAGAAGCAACAAAGTCCTGCAGTTCAGATGTAGCCAAAATCAGGTTTGTTTCTGGGGACATCTTTCTTTACTGACTGTAGAAATAATGTAGGTAGGGGATTCTTACTTAGCGCTAAAGATAACTTCTATGAAAAATACCCTCTCTGCTGGAGTCATGTAATTTGTCTCAGTTGAATGGGTTTGTGGTAGTGTGTAGGTTATTTGCATAGGTCAGTGATGGATGAAGTAATTGCAGGGAGGGATCTGGGTATGGTCTTCAGCGTGTAGATAAATAATATCTTCAAATATTTGGTCTTTCCTGTTTAGGCAAACTGATACCAAATTTAATTTTTGTGATCATTCTGAAGACATCTTTAATGCAATGAGCTGCAAATCCTACCCAGACCATCCTACAGAAATATAAATCCGTTAAAAAGTGCTTAATATTTTAGGATTAATGAGTATCTTAAAAGGACTAACCAGTGTTGAAAACTCTTCAGTGGCTTTATCATTAGCAAAACAGCTCTGGAGCATGCTGCAGCAGGATGAGTCACTCATACTCTTTTAGAGTTTGGTGAAAGCTCATTGAAATTCAGTGGCATATATATATTTTTAAAAGGTTTAAAAAAGAGTGCGTGGCTCCTGGAAGAGAACAACTAGGCTTTTGAACTTCCCTAGGCAAGAGTACTTTATTTTTAGCAAAATAATGTACAGAAGTCCATAGATCCCTTCTGACCTGAGTTGCACTATGGATGTACTGAAACAAGCAAGTGGATAGGCAGTGCCCCCCTTAGCTAAAGAGGGAGTACAAAAGTAGTTTTGGATTTGAATGGAAACTAGGCGGATGTTAGGGCTGGGATTGGAAAAGCTGTATGCAGTGAACTGCCTCTTGGCTTCCTGTCTTCTTGTGGGAGGGTGACGTTTTATGGCTGTCATTTTGTCAGAAGAGGGTGGCTGACGTCTTGACCCTGCAGGGGAGGTCGTGCCTTCTGGGGACAGCTGGAATCAAGTCACACTTAGCAGTTTACTCAGGTGGGTAACAGCAGCCCCATTGAGTTTATGGGCACATTAGTCATCCAGCTGGCTTGCCATAGCATATACATGTCAGTCTGCGTTCTGCTTTCACTCAGGCTTTTCACAGTCTGCCTGGTGAAGAGGCAGCCAAACCGCTCTGCTGCTGACAGGCTGGAAGGCCTTCCCCCCGAGCCTGGAGGGGCAGCGCTGGCAGCCGTGTGCTGGAGAGAGGTGTTTGCACTGCCAGCAGGCATGTGCTCATTCTCCTCTAGGTGCTCAGGCTGGCTGCAGCTGCAGGGTGAGAAACATTTGGGCCTGAACCACCCCAGTGAAAAGTTGCACTAACTGTGGTTTGTGAGAGGCAGCGGGCCGCTCTGCTGTGCCGCATTCCCCTGGGTGCTTCGGTTTCTGTTGTAGGAAGCACCTGACTCTATTTTTGTTTTCTTCTCCTTCTGTACCGTTTTATCAGCTAGAGATGAGTGTCTTGCACTGGTTTCCCTCAGATGGGTGAGTACTTCCACCGCTCCAGCTTTTACTGAAATAAATGCTCAGTTCCCTCCAGGGTCGTTTTTTGCTGTTCTGAAATTTGGGGAGCAAAGAAGATAGGTTAAGTTGCGTTATGTTGTGTTAAAGCCGTTTTTGAGTGGTTAAAAGCTAAGCCAATGTACTTTTGTGTCTGAGGGTAAGGCAGAGCGCACGTGTGGTCTATTCTGGTCCCTTTGGTGACTGGCGGTAAGCCTTTGAAGAGATGAGCTTGATCACTTGCAACAATGTGAAAGTGCAGAACTGAAGGGATCATCTTCATGCTGTTGCTTTTGTAGCAGAAATGGACTGCTGGGCCTTTCTCTTTCAGTGGTTTAGTCACGGTACAGAAAAGTATGTTTTGCCTGTCCACTTACTGTATAATGTAAGCTTTGTCCAGCTGATACAGGGAAGTTCTGCACACAGAGGGGCAGAAGCCTCACCCTTCACTTCAGTTTGGTAAGGAGTAAGCTTGAGCTTGTGTTCTCCTCCTCCTTCCAAATTTTCCTTCATTTGGACCTATTGAAAAGAAAGAACTGAAGCTTCTTGCACAGTCCAGTGCACCAGTGGTGCAGGAAGCAACTCTCCCATGTGTGGGTTTGTTAACTTACCGGCTTGCTGCTGTGCGTGAGTTCACATGCAGTTTGGGTTACTGTTCTCAACCTTGATGAAATGGTGCTTCATTTTTTATTCCCATATTGTGTTGTACCACGGAGAAGGTTGAAGAATAGACTATGGGTTAAAAGTTGTCATGGCACTGAATGCATAAACTTACTGCAATTGTTTCCAGTTTTGCCATATGTGTGTTACTCGGAGGCTATGTCATGGCATAGCTGTCTCTCCTCTCCCACCCAACCTATGAGTATAAATGCTGTGTGCAGCAGAGCTGAAGGAATGGGAAACAGAGCAGCTTAAGAGGACTGCAGCCTAGTTAGCTGTACCTGACATGTCCTAATTACTGTCACATTTTGCTTTATCTTTTGTGTTTTGCTAGAATTGATTGTATGGTTTGAGGAAAAGAATTCCTGATTTTTTTCCTTTTAAAAAAAAATCAGTAATTAATTTGACATTCCATGTTTCTCCAGGGATTAGGACTTTTTTTCCCTCTTTCTCCAGTACAGCCAGGACACACCCTGTGTCACATGATACCCTGAAAATATACAGTGCATATGACCTGCAGTTCATTTGTTCAGCAGCAGCAGCCTGTGAAAGAAGCAATACTTCAAAAATTAATTGAAATTAAAATTGCAGCTCTAAGATGTCTGAGAGTGGGGTAGTGGACTAGAGACAGCGGTTTGTTACATGGCAGCAATCTCAGAATATATGTAGTCTAATATTAGTTAGCTCATGGGAAATACCAACACAGCTCCATGCTTGTCGATGAACCCCCATTGCCTTTGGCAGATTTCTTAAAATGTCGTGGCTGTGCTCTGCTTTCCTCCTGTGTTCTGTTGTGTTGGGAAGCAGCTTTTTTTTTTTTTCCCAAAAGTACAGATTTCTCATGATAAATATTTCATAGTTATTTAAAACCTGCATGAATACTCAGCTTTTTTCTTTTCTTTTTTAAATCTGTATGCACTGTCAGGAGCTATGCAATGAATTAGTTGTACCAGTTTGGAAGTGTCTGGGAGAGCTTTTTCAAATACTCTTTCCTAACTAGTATGTGGTATCTGATACTTGTACTATTAAACTGCTCTTAAAAGTTTCAGGTGCGTAGGAGTACTGTTCTGAAACTTGATATGACTCCCAGGGGTAGAGCTAATGTTTCAAGAAAAATGTCTTTATTGGGAGGTGCTTATACTTGGATTCTTTTGATGATGAAGTCTAGCGCAGAAGGTAGGGAAAATCATTTTGACTCCTCCTGAGTTCAGGACAACCTCTGCTCAGTTACTGGCCTGAGTATATGTAATCGGAAATTAAATAATTAAAAATTGCTACATAAGCTTTAGCATGCCAGCGAAGTGTTTAAACAAAAGTACTTGAAGAGAGAGTGGGCTGTGCAAGTATTTGAAATCAAATAAGCTCTGTCCTTTGAATTCAAGGGCACCTTGCTGTGCATTGCATTCCTGTGCATGGTGCCCAGCCCTGGCAGGTAGCTTGCTTTGATGAAGTGACATTTTTCTGATGTTGTTCTGCCCATGCCACCTGTCTCTGGCACAGATTAACAAACACAATAATGTGTTGAGGTCATGAAGCTTGGTGGGCTGTGGTGGAGTTGAGCTAACACAAGAGGGAGCCTTTAAGATGGTAAAGGGACTGGCATAATCCAGACCGGGACAAAGCAGCTCAATTCCTGCCACATAGCAGTAAATCTGGTCAGTTAGGATCTGTGCAGGGCAGGGTTGCTTGGCATGTAAGCTCAGTGCTGTCCTTGGAGGGAAGTGGAGGAGAAGTTGAGTGTGGGATGAGGCCACCTGGTGCTGTGAGCTGGCAAAGGAAGACAGCAGAGCTGGCTGCAAGCAGATGATTTCAGAGAAGTCACTGCCTTTGCACCTGACACACAGATGTGGCATTCTGTCATATCCCTTTGTGCTCTCTCTGCTATGTGAAAAATTCCAAAGGAGGCATACTGCCCACCTGCACCATGAAGGCTCATTATCAGTGTGTCATTCTTTTCTGCTCTTTGAAATGCACTTATCCTTTAGACTTGGAAAGGCAAGAAATAAATGACTTTAACACCTTTTTCATCATATCCCAGATAGGTACAGTGCTGGGTCCTGTCACAGGACTCTATGCTTTCTGAGAAAGTATTGAACTACATGTGTGTGTATATATATATATATATATATATTTTTTTTTTTTTACGTGCACACACTTTAAAGGGAAGGAGCTAAAGCTCCTGAACTTTGTCTTGACAAGAAGCCTAGCAGAATAAGGCAGGATATAGTTTTGAATTTCAATAATTTAAGTGGCAAGTTTCCTTGTCTAGGCACTGTTTTGGTAAAGATGGCTTTAAGAGAGGATGAGCCAATGAAGCTGAACTGGGACTTGTATAGCAAGCATTCTCTGACACTTTCATCCTTTGCCTCCAAAGCATGCTGGCTGTCAGTGCATTTTTATTTTTGTCCTAGAACATCTGGGACATTGCTTTTGTTTGCTTGTAACTGAGCTCTGTTCTACATGGTGATGTTGGCCACCAAATTCATAGCACTTACCTGAACTGCAGAAATGGGAAGGGGTGCACAACTTGTTTTGAATAAGGTGCGGTGGAAGAAGGAAGGGCTGTAAAGGTGGAGGGTTGTGGGACATCTCTGTATTCCTCCTTCTTTCTAATTTGACAGCATATGGAGGTAACCATAAGAAATGTACCAACAGCCCATGGGTAACTGTGCTCATCACTGTCTGATGTAGTTTATTTCCAAGATGATGGGTATAAACTGTCACAGTTATTGGGTGGGTGTAGCTGGATCTGGCTTCCCTTTACTGCCAAACAGTTCCTGGCCTGATGCTTATTCTGCCTGGTGCTAAGGTCTCTGACATTTGAAAAGGGGACTTAGCCTCCTGTAAGAAACAGAAACAGATTTTGACCTCTACTGTGGTGAAGGTTAATTACTGCATCAATGCTGCCATCTACAGATCTTTAGCTAGCATAGCAACAGATCTTTGGAACAGCAGAAAACAGGTATAACAAGGTCATCCTTTATCCACCTGCGCTACTTAGTCAGTTGTGCAGGAAAAGTGATTATGAAGCGTGGAAACCACTTTGACTCCCCCATGGAAGGGAGGTACCACATGGCACGGAAGCTTTGATCATTCCTGTAGCTGTAGAACTGCAAATTCTGTTGTTGCTCAAAGAGTTACATTTCATACAGGTTGCATTTCTTTTGTGAACAATAGATGCAGTTCTGAGAATGGGTTGTAAGCGAAGACTTCCTTACTGTGTATAGTCTCAATTTACCCTGAAAAAGTGAAGAATTACAAGACACCTGGTGGGGGAAGGAGAAGAAGAACTGGAGGCAACATTTGCCATTCTGGCTTCATTATATATCACAAGGGTAAAAACTAAAATAAACAATTAAGCAACCCTGTGTTTTTAAAGCCACCCACCTCCCAATTTTGTTGTGTTTTATTTGTCTGATATGTCTCTATCAAGATAAGACACAATAGCAACAACTTTCTTACCAAAACATTTCATTTCTCTGAAGGAGTGGGTGTTTGTGTTCGAAAAGCTTTATGATTAAATTATTTCATGAAAATAAACAATCCCTTCTTTTCTATGTGGGAATAGGGGGCCTCCTTTTTAGCTTAATCATTGACCCTTGAGGGTTATTTTCAGTCTACGTGGGGATGGTCGACTCTAAGAAAATCAGCTTTTCTTTCTGTCTTTACTGGCAGCTTACGTTTTTTTCTCCTCTTCTCTTCCTCTTTCAGGAAGTAGGAACACCTTGTTTGTTCCTCATGTTCAACCATAGTAAAGGAAGACAGGGATGTGGAAGTCCCTTTGGAATTTAAAAGGAAATCCTGCATCTAATTGTAGACGTCTGTGCCAAACAGTTCTGTACAAGTGATAATTTTGGCTATTGTTTGCAAATTGGCTTACTGTTGGTGGTGCCCCCTGTTACTAGATCTAAAGAAAAACGATCTCGAAGTAGTCATTATGACCTAGAAACATCAGTTGTCTCCTATCCATAGAAGTTCTGCTATGAGCATGGATTGCTAGAACATTTTTGTTTTAAGGATCTGGTATCCTTTCATATAAGGGATGACCTGTCCCCCTCCATCACAGAATTAACTGCCTCCATTCCAATGATGGTCTATGTATCTCTCTTCCCTCTCCTCATCTTTGTAGGGCAGAAAATTATTCAATTGGGGTGGAGGAAAAAGGAAGAAAAATGGATGAATCTTCAAAGCAGTTGGAGATGTTATTAGTAGATGGAGATGTATTAGGTGATACTGTGTCTGTCATGTCTTTTTGCAAAATAAAGAGTGTATGATTGCTCTCTTAGGGCAAAGATAAGGAGGGTAATTGAGTACCTTCACAAAGGAGGTCTTGCAGTGACCGGTGCTTTAAAGAAGCTCCTCTTGATTTACCAAAGTAATGGCCAAAATTTGATTCAGTAAGTTCAGTGGTTTTTCTGAGGAGGCACTGTTGTATGATTGAGGCTTTAAAAAACAAATACATGTGAGACAGAAGGCCGTGTGTATAGTTAGTAAAAAAACTGGCGTGGTTACTTCACTAAAGAATTGAGAAATTAGAATGTCTCTTTTTCAGAGCTAAAGGACTTTGCAAACTGTCTGTATAGATAACAAGACTTTTTGGTATGACTTTCTTTTAAAATTTCCTCTTTGCTTTAATTTTATGCTTACCGAATACTCCCCTATTGTCTAGTCATCACTTTGCTTCAGACACCTTGGTCTGTAGTTGTGAAAAAGAGTTACATGGTGGACTTAATGGGGAAGTATTTTTTGCAAAGAAATCACTTTTCTGCTACATTTTTTTCTATTTTGTTTCTGTTTTGTCATGAGCAAGCTAAACTATTTCCTGCAAGCAATTTGGGCCTTCAGATACTTCTAGAGCTCTCTTTGGAAAAAGAAGAAATGAGCTACAGCCACAAATCAAACAAGGTGTGAATGGTGTCTTGACAAAAAAAAAAAAAAAACAAAAAAAACCCCAAGCCCAAAAAAACCCCAAAACAAAACCCAAACCAAAATTGTGGGAAGTGTTTTAATTTTCAAGTATTGGGAAGTAAGCTAAACTATGTGAATAAGATGAACATTAAAACCTCTCTTTACTACTCCTTTGCCTTTGAAGACGTGTTATGATGTCGGTTACAATGTACTGATTATGATGTGGTAAGTTATGAGAACAGATTTGATTTTTTAAAAAAATTTTTTTACCAAGCATTCAGAAGTAGTTTAAAAAATGGCTCAGCCAAAAAATAATGAATAATATTTACTGTAGAAGAGGACTGAAGGGTAGCCTTACTAGACTGTTCTACAGAATTGTGCAGCAGATATATGAGTCACATTTTGGTAGTTAGTTCCAACTTACTGTCACTGCCATGAAAATACTAAGTAAGTCATAATAAAGAAGGTAAAAATAGCTTACGTGCTTTACAACATAGGTCGTCATAAATTGCCACCCTTTGGCTCTGCTCTGCCCAAGCTTTATGCTAAATACAGATCCTGATAAAAGATGATCATTTAGTGCTTAAATCAGTGGGGAGCTAGGAGTGAAGACCCTCTTCAGCCCATCATGTAATGAGATGTGCCCTTGGGTTGCTTAGGTGTGGACTGCGTGATGTGCTCCGTATATGGGATCAGGAAGGTGGAGAGAAGAGGGATTCTGTGCTGGAACGTGGGAACTCAGTAGCATGGTGAAGGATTGGATGTCAGAAGCTGATAGAAAAGGCTGACGCTCTCGTTCACCTGTGGCACCCATCTCTTCCCTCCCCAGCGCAGTTGTCACATAGTCAAACTTGTCCATGCAAATGGTTCTGGGAGGCTGATGCTACCCTGTGCCTCCCTCTGCAGTTCCTTTACACCAGAAACATGACATAGGTGAAGTTATGGGAGCCATAAGTTCAGGCAGAGCTTGCACACTTTAAAAAGAAAATATTTCTCACATGAAGTAAGAATAGCTACCAAACTAATCACGTTCAAAAGCAAATGAAATCATAACTCTCTGAATCCAGGTGCGTAACATACCAGGGTCCTGGATCACTACTGATCAAATGTATTTTCTCTAAGGCAAGAAGTTTGCAGAATGAAAATGTATATATTAGATATAGAGTTAAAAGCCAATCCCCATTACAAGTTGGACTCTTCCCAGTATGAGGTTCCACTCAAGGTTATATGTGTCTCAAGGGCCTCTTGAAGTAAGTGCCTATCTTAAATGAAGTTGCCCCCTCTTCTTGGTTCAGTAGAGTGGCTCAAGGACGGCAGCTTACCAGAGTAAGTGTCAAGATCCTTAACAACTGCTAGACAGCTCTCTGCTCTTTAGATTCATAAAGATTGAGCTGACCCTCATAGAAACATGAGTTTGCTTCCAGGCTATACCTGTCTGGGCTTGGAGAGCACTTTACGTAGGCTGGGATGTATGCCCTGATGTCCCTCTGGACTTGTGTAGCTTCAGTGAGCCACTTGGCAGTACGTCCGTACATGCCCATTGCTCGCCTTGCACATAGGCATAGTGTGAGAGAGTGTATGGTGATGATAAGACATGCACCCATAGGACTGTATCCTTTTGCTTTAACCATTATCAGATACGTAGTCATAGATTTGTATTACCTAAGCCAGGAACCTTCTCTGATATATTTGGAAGGACAGAGACCTTGAGTTTCCCTGTCTGTGTACCAGACATGCAAACGCTTTGGACTAGGTGGACTAGGTGATCCTTTTGTCCATCAAAGTTCAACTTATCCAAACAGTGATAGATGACGGTACCATGGTGTATTATGCAGGCATAGAATCATAGAATCATTAAGGTTGGAAAACACCTCCAAGATCATGAAGTCCAACCATCAACCCAACGCCACCATGCCTACTAAACCATGTCCTGAAGTTCCATGTCTATACGTTTTTTGAACATCTCAAGGGTTGCTGACTCCACCACCTCTCTGAGCAGCCTGTTTCAGTGTTTGACCACTTTCAGTAAAGAAATTTTTCCTAATATCCGGTCTAAACCTCCCATGGCACAACTTGAGGCCATTTCCTCTCATCCTATCACTTGTTACAGGGGAAGAGACTAACAGCCACCTCACTACAGCCTCCTTTCAGGTAGCTGTAGAGGGCGATAAGGTCTCCCCTCAGCCTCCTCTTCTCCAGGATGAACAACCCCAGTTCCCTCAGCTGCTCCTCATAAGACTTGTGCTCCAGACCCCTTGCCAGCTTCATTGCCCTTCTCTGGACTCACTCCAGCACCTCAGTGTCCTTCTTGAACTGAGGGCCCTAAAACTGAACACACATCACACTCTTTTTTGCTTAAGGATGCTGATCAGTTGGTAGAGCTTACATTACTTATTGGCAAGCTGTTGAGTGGGATTTTGAGTTCTTAAGTCAGGTGTGTCACAAGCAGGAAATCTGAGATGATTTCTCAGAGCTATTTTTAAAAATGTTTTCCTCTGTTCTGGAGCCTGTCAGCCATGAGGCCACCTTTTCCAATTTTCTGACGATACAGAGAGATTGGGCAGGATGCAGATGAGTTAGTTGTGATGGCACCACTCCGTCTGAGAGGCAGCTTTCATTCAAGACTGTCTCAGCTAACAATGCGGTCACCTCACATCTGCTGCTTTGCTTTTTGTCATTGCTTTTCCGGCCTGGGGATAGCTTTTAGGATTGGTAAAGCACGTCCACTAAACCCTGGTAAGAAACAGTCAGTCAGGAAGAAGGACTCATTCTCTTGCGGTTCTTAAATGGACTGATTTTCCCTAACTCCTTTCTGTGTTTCAAAACTTTTGTTCATTTTTTTTTTACATTTTTACTTATGTGTCTTGTACACTTAAGAAAATAAAATCAGTTCCATAAAGGGATACTCAGCAGTAATCTCTGTGCTTTTCTCTGGAGAGCTTTTCTGTCACTTGTCACCATGAGTTTTATCAAGGGCTTGATGAGAGATGTGGGTTGGTTTGCTTGTGTTGCCTTCGCTTAATGATCCTTTTCTGTAATAGGACATTAATTTGGTGCTGTCTTTCCTCACACTACAGCTCTTTGAGTCTGTGGTCACCAGCTCTTTTCATCTTTTGATGAAAATCGTGTTTTGGTAGCTATGTGCTCTGCCAGAAGTGTGAAAGAAGATTCAAGACCACGTGGCTGAAGCAGTATAACATCCTGTGCTTTCTCTCTTCTCTTTTTAAGATTCTCCTCAGAATTCACCCCAGATTCCTACATCACTTAGCAGAAAATCAGCCTGCTGGTGTTTCATCTAAACCCTCATATTTCTGGAACTGGGGCATCTCCGTGCCTCCTGGATGTCAAGCACAATCCCCTTTTTTTTATATTTGTAAAGGTGATTCAGGAGGGTTTCTTGCTTCTTCAGTGCAACAACTCTACAGGCTGTCATAGTGAACAGCAGACTGTGAGACGACAAGGGAGCTAAGCGGAAACACCAGGCATAAGCCCCAGAGTTCACAGTGGAATCATTAAGGAATGTTTCCACTCCAGAAATAAAAATTGGAGTTTTATTTACACCTTAGTGAAAGTGGTGCTTTGGCTACAGGCCTGAGACAGCTTTTGCAGTAGCTGTTGTGCAATCTGATCTCTCTTACCCTGAGCACTTCATTCCTCCTTCAAGTAGATTCTTTGGGCTGCAGTTAAGAGAGGTGAGTGTTTGCAATAATCCCAGTATTTTGAATATATATGAATAATATATGGATTTGTATATTCATACAGATATTTATTCAAAGGAAAAGAAGGACTACTTGCTTGTAACTGGAGATTGGGGTGTGTTATCTGTATGCATACCTCCGTCTTCTCATCTACTTCTGAACCCCTTCGTTGTGTTGGAAGTGTAAGATGAGCAAATAGGAAAAATGGGGTGTGCTTCACTGCTTCCACACTTTGTTCAATCAGCAAGGGGAGTAGGCAGTCAGGAGTCCGCCTTACTGGTATTCTGAAGCTGAAAGTCTTTGACCTTAAGTGCTTAAGTTAGCACTTCCAGACTATGAATCATTTATCTCATCCCCCCAAAATCTTGGATCAAATATGTGTACCAGTAAACTAAATTAAAGTAATTTCTGCTTAATATAGTTGAGGTTGTGAAAAGAGATTAAAGAGTAAGGGGACAGAATCAGAAAATGTGACCTAGTGTATTTAGACTCTTAAGGGAGCTATGAAGATCTTAACACGTGGGGCAGAAGAGACAGAATAACGGTAGACAAAAAATACTCTTAACAAACACAAAGCAACACTTGATCAGTGTAAGGGAGCTTGAGGCACCCGTACCCTGAACTGAGGGCTCTGACTTGTGTTCAACTGATGGAAAGAGCTGTGCTAGTTCAAAACATAGACACAGCTTCCCCAGCTGTATTCTCCACCCCCCTACCAGAGCCTCGTAAAGGAGGCAGCAAGAACAAATGTGTGCCTTTGCTTCACCTGCTGAAGGTGCAGTTTTATAGCAGGGATGAGCCAGTCGAAGTGTAGGCTGCTGCTTACGGAGCAAGTACTTTCCTATCTGCCACTTGCAGTGCAAGTCATCTGACTTCCTACAGGCTGTGGTTGCAGCTAATGTTTAAAAAAGATAATGTTTAAAAATAAAATGTGTATACATATATATTTTTGCAGGGATCATTTCCCACTGGCATAAGTTTCTAAACCTGCTCACTTCCAGGTGGGTGAATGCCAGGGCCGGAGCAAGGAAAGCAATGGGAACGCGTAGCTGGAAGGCACAACAGGGACTTTCTCCTTCTGTTACTCTCCACCACAAGATTCACAGTTGATTGCTTCAGCCCATGTTCGGGTGCTTGAGGTTAAGTCATGCATTGCTTTAGAGTCAGTAACCTCTGCCAGAGGGGGGGAAGGTGGGGCAGAAGACTTGAACTGGGTTCTGCACAGTTTATCACACCAAGCCCTGATTTCAATACCTGTAAGAAGAGACTAAAAAGTCATTATCAGCCAAAAGCCCTGCCCTGTACAAAGCTGTGCCATCTGAGATATCAGACTGTAATAACAAATGGATATTCAGCTGTTTCTGAACTGGTGTCAGGATTTGCTGAGGATTTTGAGGGTGTGTTTGAAATGGGGCAATGCTCCATTTTCACAATAACTAAGGATGCTTACCTCTGCATTGCAGCTCGGGTGTGAAGTTTATCTGCTGTCACACCTCTCAGGTAGGCACACATGAGCACACACGAAATACACAGTTGTGTAGTGTTATTTAAGAGGAAGAAAGCAGTGGGAGGTAATTTGACAAAAAGCGTTACCAGTGGTTGAGTGTACCTGGAAACACGGTGGTACGCCTTTGAAAGGGCTTCCCTGAGATGAGCTGCCCCTTTCAATTTCAGAACGTGCTACATGGCATTTGTAATTGCAGGCTGTCACCACTTTCACGCTTACCTTTTTTAATTGCTTTTATTAAGTGGAAAGTACCGAGCATGTCATTATTAGAGATCTGGGAACTAAGTGTAATTATTCAGATTGGAAATGTGCTTTTGTTTAAGGGGAGAGAAGCTGGCCTGCCCTGCAGCAGGATTAATCTCTGCAGTCAGTATGCTGCAAGCAGCTTATGGTAAACATTACGTGTGTCTGCCAGCGTCTCTGCAGTCAGTATGCTGCAAGCAGCTTATGGAGGTAAACATTACGTGTGTCTGCCAGCATGGCTAAATATTGCCAGCTGTCTTAACCCTTTTTAAAGATAAATGAGCTGTAATTGGATTTCTGTACTGGATAATTTTGAACAAGGGCTATTAGAAGCAGCAATAATTGTTACGAAGAAATTGCACAATAGATGTATTATTATGAGACGTTGCATCTCTCAGAGTGATTTAGTATTTGTCTATCAGAATCAGGGCAGCAGATAAGAGAGAAACATGCTTTGTGGCAATTCCCATTATTCTTATTACATGTGAAGGAACAGAAATGGTAATAAAGTTTGGGTTGACTTAGTGGCATGGGGAGGTGATGCTACAGAGAGTTACTTTGTACCAACGTTGTGAACTTTTAAAAATGAAATTGAAAGAAGAGGAAAGATAAATTGATTACTATCTTTTATATTTCGACAAAACTGTTTAAAATAAAACCAAACACTATTTTTATCTGCAATAATATACTTTAAAAAAATAATTAAAATTTCAATCAGAAATTGTTTCTCTCTACAGCCAGTTTCTCTAGGAGGGACGTAGATATTAAGAGTGGAAAACTTGTTCATTCAGTAGAATTTTAACCATTCTGTTGGTAATCTTTTTTTCATGCCTGTTGCAAAATACTAAAAAGTTACAACTGAGGCCAAATGGGGAGAGCAAATTATGATGTTGCCCACAGTATCTCATTTGCTTGGTGTTGTTACCAAGGGCCATCAAGTGTTTTTTGGGAAGCACAGATAAAAGTACTCAAATAGTAAAATCTAATTTTTCAAATTAAGGGATATTTTTATTTCACCGGTTTGTTTTGAACAAATAAAACACAAGTTTCTTTAGCTTCTGAGGTATTTGTGATTTTGTTGACACTAGTATTCAAGCTCTTATGTATGAAGCGCAGAAATCACTAAAAATGTGTAGTCATTTTTCATGTAATTTGTCAAGTTCATGTAGTCTTAATTGGTTGTTATGGTTTTGAGTCGTCCTAAACACCCTAAAACGTGGGAGCTTTTTCAAATTCATATTTTAATTCCTTGTTTTCTTACAACCACTGCTTGATTACAGTTTTTCTCAGAGGGAGCACTGCTTGATTCTCTCTCACAGATTTTAGGATAGTTCACTGTTATGATCTCCAGTGCTAGTAAGTTGCTTGCATTTTTTTTCTTTATCATTCTCCACAAAGCCTTATCATTAGTTTGTCCACTTTCCTTCTGCTCATAACAAAATTTCATTAATTTAAGTTTTTTAACTTAGTCATTTTGATCTTTTTGATTTGAAAGAATACTTTTTGGAGAAAAAGAATTATGACTCATCTTTTATCCTGCTGGTCCTAGCAGTTGGAAAAGAGATAAATAAAACACTAAGCGTTTTGCACCAAGGAGAGGACAGTTCTTTCTGGATCCCAGTAAGAAAGGCACAACACGTGCAAGGCAGATAACTAGTCATTAATAGCCCAGAAAAGCCAACAGCAAGTTATGAAACCTTAGGCCTCTTCC